>NW_028261387.1:94378850-94428850 GCF_051295495.1 Thamnophis sirtalis
AAAATAAGATGGGGTGGCAAGAAAGTTGTACCCAAATTGTATTCTATATATTTGTAAGAAAATAATGATAAAGGTTAAGGATAAACAGATAAATGTTAATAGTAATTATAAGTGTGTGTATTTGTGAATGAACTTGAAAGAGAAAATAAAAAACTTAAAAACATATTTTAAAAAAAAAAACGGGCACAAAGTTTGCCCAATATATTAAGGTTCCGCTAACTACCACCACCAAGGTTAAGAAGACTCCTGCAAACGACCAAAAAATGAAGGCCCATCCAGGGGAAGCAGATGTGTGAATGCAGCTGGCAGGCAACTTAGTTAAGGAGGCTGTGGGAACAAACCCACTCTGCGTATTTGTGTGCCTGCGTGTGTAGCAGCCCGGGGTTGCCCCAAAATTTTCAGACCCAAAATTTACGAGCAAGACAAGATGCTGGCTGTCTCTATAAAAAAAAGAGATTGAGACTCTAGAACAGTGTTTCTCAACCTTGGCAACTTGAAGATGTCTGGATTCCAACTCCCAGAATTCCCCAGCCAGCGAATGCTGGCTGGGGAATTCTGGGAGTTGAAGTCCAGACATCTTCAAGTTGCCAAGGTTGAGAAACACTGCTCTAGTCCAACTCGCCTCCCCTCCCCAAGCCTGAGAGAACGGATGAACAGAGTTGGAAGGGACCTTGGAGGTCCTTTAGTCCAGTGTTTCTCAACCTTGGCGACTTGAAGATGACTGGACTTCAACTCCCAGAATTCCCCAGCCAGCGAATGCTGGCTGGGGAATTCTGGGAGTTGAAATCCAGACATCTTCAAGTTGCCAAGGTTGAGAAACACTGCTCTAGAAAAAGTGTAAAGAAGAGAAACCAAGATTATTAAGCTAAAACATACAAAAAGGACAGTTGCAGGAACTTTGGCATGTCTAGTTTAATGAAAAGAAGGACTTCCGGGGGATTTGATAGCAGTCTTCCATTATTTGAGGGGCTGCCCCAAAGAAGAGGGGGAGCAGAAGTAAAGTCTTAACACTTAGGTAAAAACAAAATCACCAATCAACTGGGTGAAACCAGGCTTAATAGCAGTGACTCAGAGGAATCTAAATACCTAAGGCAGGTATTTCTGAATTATAAGAATTTGGGCAGGAGGGGGGGGTTGTCAGAATGGGGTGGGGATGAGGAAGGAAGGAAGGAAGGAAGGAGCTGGTAGGAAGGGGGAGAATGCTTTCTAGCTGCAGTTCATTCATTCATTCATTCATTTCCAACCTTAGTCCCTGCTCAAGAACCCTGGATATCTTCTTCAAAATGAAATTCAGTGTAGAGAACAATCAAGTCTTAACATTTAGGCAAGAAAAATAAAAAATACACATATCGATCTGGGTGAAACCAGGCTTAATGGCAGTAAATGTGAGGGGGATCTTGGAGTCTTAGTGGACAACCAGCTAAATAGGAGCCAGCTGTGTGTGGCAGCAGCCGAAAAAGCCAATGAAATCCTCAATTGCATTAACAGAGGGATACAATCAAGATCAAGGGAGGTGCTAACACCACTCTATAAAGCCTTAGTAAGACCACACTTAAAATATTGGGAATGGAGGCTAAAACACACGGAAAAACAGTTGCAGGAACTGGGCCTGGCTAGTCTAGGAAAGAGAAGGACCAGGGGAGACAGGAGAGCATCTTCCAATATTGGAGGGGCTACCACAGAGAGGAGGGGGTCAAGCTATTTCCCAAAGCACCCAAAGGCCAGGCAAGGAAGAATGGATGGAAACTGACCAAGGAGAAATTCAACCTAGAAATAAGGAGGAATTTCCTGACTGTGAGAAGAATCCACCCATGGAACAGAAGTTGCCTTCGGAAGTTGTGGGAGCTTCATCCCTGGAGGCTTTCAAGAAGAGACTGGACTGCCACCTGTCAGAAACGGTGTAGGGTCTCCTGCTTAGGGGGAGGGTGGACTAGATGACCTACAAGGTCCCAAGTCTGTTAATCTGTTAAATCTCTTTCTTTGCAGACCGCAAACCTTGATTTGATCCTCATCTCTTCCAGGGGAACCGACATCATCCCAAGATGCCCAGGGAACAGACCTCAGCCTTTCACTCACGTCTCTTCTCTCCATCACCACCCCCAGGAAGGGAACAATGCTGGTTGTGTCCGCACAACACCTTCCTACACACATACACACACACACACCGTTTTAAAAAGATTCGCCCAGCTCCTGAACCACCAAGGACTAATCAGATGGACTGACTCTGCAGTCATTCTCCCGACGTTCTCACATGATGGGGAGGCTTCCTTCTTCCTTCCTTGGGCCTCCTCCTCCTCCTGCGTATCGTGTGAACGCAAGACCTCCTGCTAGCTGTAATCTCTCTTTCCCTAGCCTTCTCCCCAAACGGGACCCTTTCCAAGATCGAACCCACCCACGCCCCCTCCTCTAATTGAAGCCAAAGAGCAACACCTCCCCCCCCCAACCTACGCTGTTCTTATCTATTCTCTCCCCGCTTGGCTTTGTCCCGATTCGCCCCGAAGAGCTATCGCAGGGAGGCCGCGCAGCCCACCGCTTTGCGCGGATGCGCCTTTAGTCCGTCGGGGTGGGGGGTGGGGGGAGATTGACGGCTCCCTCTCCCCCCCCCCGCATCCCCAAGAAGGCTCCCTGGGGCTCGGAGGCGATGTAAGCTTCAACCCCTCCCCTTCCCCCATCCCCCGCCCCCCCCGGCCTGAGATGTCCTCCCGTCCTTCAGGGATGAGTTCCCACGACCACATCCCGAGTCCACCAAAAGGATCCCGCGCGGGGCGACGGGGGGGTCGCAATGACCTTTTGGCACCGCTAACGACCCCCGGAGGGATTTTTCCACGGACGGGCGATTTATAGCCTGAAGTTGCGTGCGTGCGTGTGTGTGTGTGTGTGTGTATAGAAGACCCTCCTGTAGACATTGCAAGGAAAAAAAAGAGCTTGCCCTTTTTGGGAGCCCCCGCCCCATCAAGACAAATCGGGACGCAATCCTCCTCCTCCTCCCGAGCCAAGAGAAACAGAGGGAATCCCCCCCCCTCCTTTCACCAGCAAACGCAACACGACCGGCTTTCTTTTGCCCGTAACCTTACCGACGACCCCCTCCCACCTCCATCCCGCAATCTCACTTCTACCGCCCCCTCCCACACACACACAAAGCACCCCCCCCTCCGCAACGAGCGTCCTGGAGGCGCCGGGCGTTGCTTACCGTCTTTCGGGCCGGGGTCTCTGGCTCTGGCGGCACCCGCCCACCCGGGGTAGGAAGTTTCCAGCGGGGGGCTGACGGACCCCGACCCGGCTTGGAAGGCGGCGTCGGCTTTGATCTTCTTGACCAGGAAAGAGCGAGGCATGGCGAGGCGAAAGACCGCTGGCCAAGCCTGGTCCGGTTCAGCACTTCGGACAGCTCCGCAGCGGTTGCCCGAGTGGGCGGGGCGGGAGGGGAGGCGAGCGGGGGCGAGGAGGGGGGGGAGGAGGCGGAGAAGGGGGAGGGGCGGAAAGGGAAAGTGGAGGGAGGGGGAGAGTGGAGGGAGGGGGAGAGTGGAGGGGGCGCAGGCTGCGGGGAATCGCTGAGGTCAGCAACACGCTCCGGCTCTTCCTTCCTTCCTTCCTTGCCCCCCTCCCTCCTTGGGGGAGGGGGCTTCAGTCCTTTCATCCATCAAGGCTCCCCCAGGACTTGGGGCGAGGGAGGGGGAGAGGAAGGGGAGGAGGCCTTGATGAGCCGGAGGGGGACGGGGCGCCGGAGTGGGGGGTGGGTGGGTGGGATGGAGCAAAGAGGAAACAAGCGAGGGGGGCGTGAAAAGCGAAAGGGTGAAAGTGGCAGAGCCAAGGAGGAGGAGGAGGAGGAGGAGGAGGAGGAGGAGGAGGAGGAGAAGAAGAAGAAGAAGAAGAAGAAGAAGAAGAAGAAGAAGAAGAAGAAGAAGAAGAAGAAGAAAGAAGAAGAAGAAGAAGAAGAAGAAGAAGAAGAAGAAGAAGAAGGAGAAGATTGGTTTGGCAGGAGGGAGGGTGAGGGGAGTGATCCCCCAGCCCATCTGCCTTAACACGGCGACACGCACCCGCGCAGTCCCACGCTCGCCTCAGGGGGCGGCGGCGGGGGGGTCCTGCGAGGCCAGACTCCCCAGTTAGCCACGCGGGCTTTATCTTCTCCCCACGCCACCGCCCCCCTCCCCAAATCCCCCTCCCTACAGAAAAAAAACCCACGCGTGGCCAGCACATGGACCCTCTTGAGCCCGGAGCTTGGAACAAGGCCAAAGGAAGAAAGAGAGACCACCGAACTCCCCCTCGCCAATCCGTCCCTCTGCTCCACCTCTTCTGTGCTCAGGACCCCCAGAGGAGGCGGGGGTCACCCCTTTGGCAGCTCCTCCGCACCCCACTTCGCCCCAAATTCCTCCGCCTGCCTCCCTCCCCCCTCGGGGGTCCTTCCTTTTCCTTGATTAACTCCTGCGCCCATCCCACCCCCTTCTTTGGGTCCAGCCAAAGGAGAGAACAATGGAGACACGTGTCTGAGGAGGACGGCGGGGAGGGGGGCGCGCGGGGGAGGAGAGGAAGAGAATAGGCCCGGGGGGGGGGGGAAAGGGTCTCCCTTTCTGGTTCCCTTGCATCCTCTCTCCCGCTCCCTCCCTCGCCCCTCCTGTCTTTGTCTAGATACAAGACAACCCCCCCCTCCGCCCCCCACCACCGGTTTAAGACCGGAAGTGGACTGGGAATTCTTGAACCTGATGTTAGAAGGTGGGGGTATTACTTCCTCCGAGGGGGTTCAAAAGACCCTGGGTGAGTTTTGGAAAGGCTGTGGATTTTCAGGGCCCTTAGATTACTCCAGGGGTGCCCAAGCTTCACCACTTTAAAACCTGCGGACTTCAACATGGCTGGCTGGGGGATTCTGGGAGTTGAAGTCCACAGGTCTTAAAGTGACTGAGCATGGCTGGCTGGGGGATTCTGGGAGTTGAAGTCCACAGGTCTTAAAGTGATTAAGCATGGCTGGCTGGGGGATTCTGGGAGTTGAAGTCCACAGGTCTTAAAGTGATTAAGAATGGCTGGCTGGGGGATTCTGGGAGTTGAAGTCCACAGGTCTTAAAATGATTAAGCATGGCTGGCTGGGGGATTCTGGGAGTTGAAGTCCACAGGTCTTAAAATGATTAAGCATGATGGCTGGCTGGGGGATTCTGGGAGTTGAAGTCCACAGGTCTTAAAGTGACTAAGCATGGCTGACTGGGGGATTCTGGGAGTTGAAGTCCACAAATATTAAAATGACTAAGCATGGCTGGCTGGGGATTCTGGGAGTTGAAGTCCACAGGTTTTAAAGTGACTAAACATGGCTGACTGGAGGATTCTGGGGGTTGAAGTCCACAGGTTTTAAAGTGACCAAACCTGGATACCCCTGGCCTATCCTTTATGTGGCCCTGGATGGGAGCTCTCTGTGGTTGAGCTGAGTTTCCGTGACCTCAGTAATCCACCTGGCAAGGATAAAAACATGCCTTTTTCTGTAATTGTTTCCTTTAAAAAATATATCCACAAATGCCTAATGCATTTTCTCCCTTTGTCTTCAGCTTCCTTACCCAGTGTTTCACAAGCTTGCAAAGTTTAAGAGGGGCGGACTTCCAACTCCCAGAATTCCCCAGTTAGGCATGCATGCCAGCTGGAGAATTCTGGGCATTGAAATCCTCCCATCCTAAACTTACCAAGCTGGAGAAAGCTGGTCCTGACCTAATTTGAGACTCCTTCTTCCCACTCTTAGCCAAGGATTCGACACAAATTGCAAAAGGAGGAAAACTGCACTTTCCCAGAGATATTATCCCGGTCTCTTGCCTATTTGGGAAGGGGGGGTTCTTCCCCCACAAAGGGAGCAGTAAGGTGTGATGGCCCACCAGCCACCATCAGAGCTGGCAGCAGATTCTGACAGTGAGGAGGTTGGGGAGGAACATGGGCCAGTCCTGGAGTCTGGGGAAGGCTCTGATGAGGGCTCTGTGTCGGAGGCAGAGAGGGGGCCAGAGCCATATGCCAGTTACCAGCCACCTTCGGAGTCAGAAAGTGAGGCAGAAGAACAGCAGGAGCCTGTTCCCAGTGTGCACATGACAGTGGTGGGTTCCGCATCCCGTTGCAACTGGTACGGTTCCAATGGGGCCTGGCATCCTCCACATGAATGCGCGCAGCTCATGCGCACACATGCGCAGTGTGTGCATGTGTCTTACCCTCCAGCAACACCTCTACAATGTTCCAGCTGCTCGGTGGAGCCTCGTGCAGGCTTTGTATGCGCCGTGCGCGTGAACGGAAGCACCAAAGAGTTTAAAGATAGTAAGGACGACAGGCGGGCAGGTGGGCCCTACGGAGCACCGTACCGGAACGGTATCTGGTGCTCCGGGCAGGCACTGGTGTGAAGTAACCATCCTCTGCTACCAAATGTGATGTTCCCGTGGTTCGTCCATGAGGCCAATGTGGAGAAAAGAAGAAGGAAATATCAAATAAGGAAGGAGGAGAGGAGGGGAGAGGAGAAGAGGGGAAGGAAAGGGAGAGGATGAGCAAGAGCAAGGGAGATAAATTGTTAAAGGTAGTCCTCAATTTTCCAACTTGCCTTCCATTGAGGACCTGGACACTGCACGAGTCAAAAAGAGGGCTGTGGAAATATTTACAGCATCATTTTTTTCAACTCCTACCCTCAAAACGAGGCTATAGGGCTCTGCACACCAGAACAACTAGACACAAGGACAGTTTTTCCCCAAACGCCATCACTCTGCTAAACAAAGAATTCCCTCAACCCTGTCAAACTCTTCACTAAGGCTGCATTCCTATTACTATTAGTCTTCTCATTGTTCCTATCCCCCATCTCCTCCCACTTATGACTGCAGGACTGTCACTTTGTGGCTTGTTTTCTTACGATTTATATGGATATTGATTGTTTCCTGATTGCTTATTTGCACCCTATGACTATCATTAAGTGTTGTCCCTTATGATTCGTGAGGAATGTATCTTGTCTTTTTATGTCCACTGAGAGCATCTGCACCAAAGACAAATTCCTTGTGTGTCCAATCATACTTGGCCAATAAACTTCTATTCTGTTCTCTTCCATTCTATTCTATATCCTGTCCTGTCTTGTCCTGTTCTGTTTTATTCTGTTCCTTATTTCTATTCTATTCTATTCAGAATTTTCCTATTCTATTCTTTTATTCTATTCTTTATTTCTATTCTATTCTTATTTAGAATTCTCTTACTCTATTCTATTCAGAATTATCTTTTTCTATTCTATTCTATTCTCTATTTCTATTCTATTCCATCCCATCCCACCCTCTCCTATTCTTATGATTCTTGACGAATGTATCTTGTCTTTTTATGCACACTGAGAGCATCTGCACCAAAGACAAATTCCTTGTGTGTCCAATCACATTTGGCCAATAAAGACTTCTATTCTGTTCTGTTCTGTTTCATTCTATATCCTGTCCTATCTTGTCCTGTTCTGTTCTGTTTTATTCTGCTCCTTATTTCTATTCTATTCAGAATTCTCTTATTCTATTCTATTCTTTTATTCTATTCTTTATTTCTAGTCTATTCTTTTATTCTATTCTTTATTTTTATTCTATTCTTTTATTCTATTCTTTATTTCTATTCTATTCTTTTATTCTATTCTTTATTTCTATTCTATTCTTATTTAGAATTCTCTTATTCTATTCTATTCAGAATTATCTTTTTTCTATTCTATTCTTTATTTCTATTCTATTCCATCCCATCCCACCCTATTCTATTCTTATGATTCTTGATGAATGTATTGACTCAGCCTTCCATCCTTCCGAGGTGGGTAAAATGAGGACCCGGATTGTTGTTGGGGGCGATATGCTGACTCTGTAAACCGCTTAGAGAGGGCTGAAAGCCCTATGAAGTGGTATATAAGTCTAATTGCTATTGCTATTGCTATTGCTATTGCTATTGTCTTTTTATGCACACTGAGAGAATCTGCACCAAAGACAAATTCCTTGTGTGTCCAATCACAATTGGCCAATAAAGAATTCTGTTCCGTTCTGTTCCATTCCACTCTATCCTATCCTATTCCTGTTCATGGCTGGTTGCTAATGGCTTATGGCGGGACTAGAACTCACTATCTCCTGGTGATTGGCGCAAAGTCACCCAGATGGCTTTCAGGTTCAAAGCAGAACCCCCATTGTCTTCTAGCAAGCCTGAATGATGCTTTAACCACTAGACCAAACTGTCCAGTGTTGGGCTACGATCCCAGAGTTTCTATGGGTGCTGGCAATTGTAGTATTAGCCGCTCTACACAGCACCCAATTGGGGAAGACATTTGTAAGGTTCCAACTTTCATGAAAATCACAAAACATTGCTTAGAGCCAATGCATCTCTTCCTTTCTGGCACTTGGAGCAATCCTCTTAACGAGCAAAATAACAACAACAATAACAACAACAACAACAACACTGAAACATCCCCGACTTCCGATCCTTCTGACACACCCTAAAAAGTTGGCTTTTCCAGCAAGCCAGCCTGGCCTGAACAAAACAGAATAAATTATTGATCATTGTTAATTATAATTCGATTTTTTTTAAAAAAAATGTTATTGTCAATTCTTATTGGGTTCGTTTGGGATATTCTATTTAATTTTTTTTTAAACTTTTGTATTATGTGTTTCTTTTAATGTTGTACGCCGCCCTGAGTCCTTGGGAGAAGGGCAGCATATAAATCGAATAAACCTAACCTAAAACATACAATTTATTATTATCGCTGTTCCTGGAGAAAAAGAACTGGAAAAAAATCACAAATTACCACAACCTGGCCATCGAAACTACACAATTGCGGATGAAGCATGTTAACAGGGATACCCATTGTTATCGGGGCACTTGGCACCACGTCCAAGAATTTTACAAGATACATCAAGAAATTCCAGCTTCCTGCAATAACACCAGCGGAACTGCAAAAAAACTGTGCTACTCGGAACATTGTATATTTTTAGAAGGTCCTTGGTTGATACCTAGGACGCTGGCAGCAAACCGTATCAACCATTAGCACCAGTCACTCGTATTTGTGATGCATTTTTCAATGTTCAGTTGGCTGAGTTTCATGTTTAATGAATAAAGTATATAATAATAATAGCGTAACAGTGATACCCATTGTCATCGGGGCACTTGGCACCATGTCCAAGAATTTTATAAAATGCATCAAGAAATTGCAGCTTCGAAAATATTAATAGATAGTAGAAATACACCGAAGGGAGGAGTAGAGGGATAGAAGAAAGAGGGGTAGAGAGGGTGGGAGAGAGGATTGGAGGGAGGATGAGAAGGAAGGGAGGGAGTGTATTGGGAGAGAGGTGTGGTAGAGGGGGAGGGGAAGTAGGGTAGAGGGGAATGATGGTGGGAAGACGGAAAGTTGGAGGGGGGCGAAAGAAAGGGTGTATGGAGGGTCGAAGAGGTACATTGGGGTTCTATTTTGGGGGGTATTATTGACAAGAGGAATGGCGGTGTTTATTGTTTAATGTTATATGGCCCCGGTTCTGTACAGTATATATGTGACTATACGAAAATGAAAATGGAAAATAAAACACATTTACAATATTTAAGAAATTGCAGCTTCCTGCAATAACACGGAACTGCAAAAAACTGCACTACTCGGAACATCATATATTTTAATAGCAATAGCAATAGCAGTTAGACTTATATACCGCTTCATAGGGCTTTCAGCCCTCTCTAAGCGGTTTACAGAGTCAGCATATCGCCCCCACAGTCTGGGTCCTCATTTCACCCACCTCGGATGGATGGAAGGCTGAGTCAACCTTTGAGCCGGTGAGATTTGAACCGCCGAACTGCTGCACTCTAACCACTGCGCCACCTCGGCTCTTAAGCAGATACTTGGTTGATACCTAGGATGCTGGCAGCAACCCCTATCAACCATTAGCGCCAGTCAGTGGTATTTGTGATGCATTTTTGAATGTTCGGTTGACTGAGTTTCATGTTTAATGAATAAAGTATATAATCATAATAAAAAACATTACTTCCATACTTAAAAGATGCACGCAGGAGAAATGAGACCGATTCACCAGCTGGAGCGACTCCCCTCCAGAAGTTGTGGGGCTTCTGCTGGAGGCTTTTAAAGAAGAGACTGCCTGACCATTTGTCTGAAACGTTACAGGGTCTCCTCCTGCCTGAGCAGCGGGTTGGACTAGATGACCTCCAAGGTCCCCTTCCAACTCTGTAAGGCGGCGGGAAAAACAGACGCAGCTGCAACTCGGCGGCTTGGAGGGCCCCAGCGGTCAACTTCACGGACAATTCCACCCCCCCCCCAACTCCCCGGTGCAAAAGAAGTAGAAAGACGCCCCCCCCCCTCCGCGCCCCTCCAAACGTGATGGATGGATTTGAGGATTTATCGACTCCCTTCCGAACCAAGAACCCCCCCCCCATACACACACACGTCCCCGCGCTCCTTTGTTAAAATCAGGTGTGAAACCGACACCAGGCAAATGGGGGCGAGGTGGGGGCGTCTCCCCCCTCCTCTCTTCGGACCCTATTAAATCCCCCCCCAAAAAAGGAACTCAAAAAAAGAGGGAGGTTTTTTTGTGTTCGTTTTGACAAGCGGCGCATCTGAGTCCAAATTAACTTTCGCGCACTTCATTATGCCGCCCCCTTCCCCGTTGCCTCCCCCACCCCAGCCCCGTCGCACCTCCCCTCCCCTCCCCACAGGAGCAAGACGTGCGGCAGCTGGAGATGACACCCCGGTCCCTTTCTCCGGGCAATTAATCTTCGCACCTCGGGCGGCTATTATGCCAGGCTCGCGTGGGGGTCTCCGGGCCTGTGCGTGGTGATAAGGCGAGTGGGGGGGAGACACTGCCGACGGGGAGGGGCGGGATAGGCAGCCTTCTGCGCCCCCCCCCCCCACGCCTCCGCTTTGGCTCTCCTTCCATCTGTTTGCGCTGCCAACTCCCCCAGGACAGGAGGGGAGAGCCGGGGAGAGAAAGAAAGAGAAGCCGGCGGTGGCTTTTGTTGGCTGCTTGGAAATGTTCCTTTCTTCATCCATCCATCCATCTTCCTTCTATCTTCCGTCCTGCCTTCCTGCTTTCTATCTTCTTTTCTTCTTCCTTCCTTCATCCCTTCCTTCATTCCATCCATCCATTGATCCATCCATCCTTCAATCTTTCCTTCCTTCAATCTTGCTTGCTTCCTTCCCTCCCTCCCTCCCTCCATCTTCCTTCAATCTTCCTTCCCTCCTTCCATCTTCCTTTCCTCCTCTCTCCATCTTCCTTCAGTTTTCCTTCAATCTTCCTTCCTTCCCTCCCTCCCTCCCTCCATCTTCCTTCAATCTTCCTTCTTTCCTTCCTTCCCTCCCTCCCTCCATCCTCCTTCCATCTTCCTTCCCTCCCTCCCTCCTTCCATCTTCCTTCCATCTTCCTTTCCTCCTCTCTCCATCTTCCTTCAGTTTTCCTTCAATCTTTCTTCCTTCCTTCCCTCCCTCCCTTCTTCCTTCCTTCCATCCATCTTCCTTCAATCTTCCTTTCTTTCTTCCATCTTTCCTTCCTTCCTCCCTCTCTTCCTCCCTCCCTCCCATCTCTCCTCCCTCTCTTCCTCCCTCCCTCCCATCTCTCCCTCCCTTCCCCCCACCCTCCCAAGCCCCATCTCTCCTCCCTCTCTTCCTCCCTCCCTTCCCTTTCCCTCCCATCTCTCCCTCCCTTTCTCCCTTCCTCCCATCTCTCCTCCCTCCCTTTCTCCCTCCCTCCCTCCCATTTCTCCCTTCCTAAGGCAAAACAAGAAGCAACAGATGGAAATAACAAATCCTGTAGAGAAGCAATCTAGAACTAAATTTCGTGACAGTTGGAACAATTAACCAGTGGAACAACTTGCCTCCAGAAGTTGTGGCTGCTCCAACACTGGACGTTTTTAAGAAGGGATTGGACAACCGTTTGTCTGAAGTGGTGTAGAGTTTCCTGCTTAAGCAGGGGGTTGGACTAGAAGACCTCCAAGGTCCTTTTTATGCTGCTTGTACCATCACCTAGGGACATACATTTGGTGGGTCCCAGACCTGCTTTATGTAACATCCTTTCCTCCAAAAAATAATGAGCCCCATGTCCCTGAAGGACAGGTAGTTGTTGACTTATGGCCACAATTGATCCCAAAATTTATGTTGTTAAGTGAGAAATTTGTTAACTGACTTGTGTCCCATTTTACGAGAGAGACAGACAACTTTAAGCCATGTGGACTTCAACTCCCAGAATTCCTCAGCCAGCAACCTTGGCTACTTTAAGGCTGGTGGATTTCAACTCCTAGCTGGCTGAGGAATTCTGGGAGTTGAAGTCCACCAGCCTTAAAGTCGCCAAGGTTGGAGACTCCTGATCTAGAAGGGCTGGAGGAGCGCCCAAGATCCACCCCCAAGGCTGTCCAAGGTCCCAACCCCTTTGATAAATCCGGGCCCAGCTTGGCACCTCCCAAGCCAGCTGCAGCCCGGGGAGAAGTGGCTGCCCCCACGAGCAAGAGCAGGATTCGCTTTGCATCTCAATGGCGCCTTCTGCTGCCAGACAAAAGGCCCCCAAATTGGCCTTTGATGAGCTCATGGGAGTCCATTATCCCCGGCCTTGTGCACCCAAAGACATCCAGCCTGCTTCCCTCTGGAAATGCCCCCTGGTGGCCGAGGGTAGAATAGCAGACACCACCCCTGAGGTTGGAAAGGGCCAAGAAATGGGTGGGGGGAGATGGAGGGGAGGGGGAAGGGTCTTTTGACCTGACAAAAGTCAAGAGGTCGGCCTTGGCTGTGGAATGGAAGTTGGGACATGACATCAGGGCCATAATGGCATCATAGCATCTACAATCGGCCTCAATTTTCCATTTGGAAAACAGATTTTTTTTACAGCTTTGTAAATCCACCTTGCTAGATAATTCCACCCCCTCCTTCCATTCATGCTACCCCTCCTCCCTCCCTCCCTCCTTACCATCTCTCCTTCCTTCCTTCCCAGCTCTTTTTCCTTCCTCCCTTCTTCCCACCTCTCCTTCCTTCCTTTCTTCCTCCCTCCCTCATTTCCAGCTCTCCTTCTTTCCTCCCTCCCTCCCCCTCCCTTCTTCTCATCTCTCCTTCCTCCCTCCCCCTCCCTCCTTCCCATCTCTCCTTTCCTTCCTCCCTCCTCTCTTCTTCCCATCTCTCCTTCTTCCTTCTTTCCTCCTCTCTCCCTCCTTCCCATCTCTCCTTCCTTCCTTTCTCCTTCCCATTTCTCCTTCCATCCTTCCTCCCTCCTCCTCCCTCCTTCCCTTCTCTCCTTCCTTCCTCCTTCCTTTCTCCTTCCCATTTCTCCTTCCATCCTTCCTCCCTCATTCCCATCTCTCCTTCCTTCCTTTCTTCCTCCCTCCCTCCCTCATTTCCAGCTCTCCTTCCTTCCTCCTTCCCCCTCCCTTCTCATTTCTCCTTCCTCCCTCCCTCCTTCCCAGCTCTCCTTTCCTTTCTCCTTCCCCTTTCTCCTTCCATCCTTCCTCCCTCCTCCTCCCTTCTTCCCATCTCTCCTTCCATCTTTCCTCCCTCCTTCCCATCTTTCCTTCCTTCCTTTCTCCTTCCAATTTCTCCTTCCATCTTTCCTTCCTCCTCCTCCCTCCTTCCCATCTCTCCTTCCTTCCTCCTTCCCATCTCTCCTTCCTTCCCATTTCTCCCTTCATCCTTCCTCCCTCCTCCTCACTTCTTCCCATCTCTCCTTCCTTCCTCCCTCCTTCCCATCTCTCCTTCCTTCTCCCTTCCATCTTCCACTCCTCACCTCTATCTTCCTTTCCTCCTCTTCCTCTCCTCCTCTCTTCCTTTCTTTTTCTATTATTACAGGTCCTTTCTTTTCTCCCTCCCTCCCTTCTCTACTTCCTTCCTCTCTCCTTCCCCTTTCTTCTTCCCTTACCTCTCCCCTACTCCTACCCTTCCTCTTCCCCTTCCTACCCTCTCTCCTTCTACCTGTATTGTCATATTGGGGACACCAGATGACCAGGGAAAGGGACTTTATTTCTATTTCAGGTACGGTGTGTTGCGTGAATGCGGCTGCCTTCTTTTGGCCAATCAGGGTCACTCGGAAGGCGATCGATCGATCGATCGAGCTTGGGAAATTCTGATTTTAATTCCTGCCTTTGGGACGAAGTCAAATGCCCATCAATTCGCCTCCTACGGCGTGTTCAATTCCTGCTCCATTTTTAATGAGGGGAACGCCGGACTCCGTTTTCCTGGGGGCATTGCCAGCTCTCTGGCAGCCTGGACATTAAATGGGTCACTCTGGAGCCCCTTCTGTTGCCGGCCCCTTCTCTGTTAGGGGGCTGCCCAGACCTGATGGATGTGAAGGGAATGGAAGTGACAAGGCAAGATTGAGGGCAGCAGAGCCCGAAGGCGATGCCAATCAGGAGGCGTTTGTGTCACTCCTTAAAATCCATTTTTTTTCTGGGGTGGAAAAAAAGAGGGCTGGCACTTGTAAAATGGGGAAGGAAGCGAAGCTCCACGGCCTGGCTCAAAGAGGGGAGGGGGGAAAGAAGATGTTGGTTGAGACAGAGAGGGGTGGGACATGGAGGGGAGGGGGCTTGGTGGGTGAGAAGAATCTCTGCTCCGTTCATGCTAAAAACGTCGGGGGCCCTGCTAAAAAGGATAGTACAGAATTCCAGTTTGTGTCCCAACAGCTTCTGGGGTGATTAAGGAGCTGACCTCTGGATTACCAAGAGGGGGCGTGAATGAGAAAGAAAGGAAGGAAGAAAGAAAAAAGAAAGAGAGAAATAAAGAAAAAAAATGAAAGACAAGAAAGGAGAAAGGGAGGAAGGAAGGAAAGAAAAGTAAGGCAGCTAGGTATGTCTGTAGGTAGGAATGGGTGGAGGGAAGGAAGAGAGGAAGAAGGAAAGGGAGGAGGGGGAAGGAGAAAGGAAAGGAAAAAGACAAGGAAAAAAGAACGAAAGGAAAGAAGGAAAGGAAAAAAGGAAAAGAAAGGAAAAGAAAGAAGGAAAGGAAAGAAAAAAGGAAATGAAAGAGAAAAGGAGGAAAGAGGAAAGCAGGCCAGATCCTGAAGAGAAAACTCAAAGACTTTGGCCACCTGATGAGAAGGAAGAAGGACTCCCTGGAGAAGAGCCTCATGCTGGGAACGACGGAGGGCAAAAGAAGAAGAAGGGGACGGCAGAGAAGGAGGTGGCTGGATGGAGTCACCGAAGCAGCCGGCGTGAGCTTCAATGGACTCCAGAGGATGGGAGAGGACAGGAAGGCCTGGAGGAACGTGGTCCCTGAGGTCGCGATGGGTCGGATAGGACTTCACAGCTAACAACCACCAATTCAAATTGGCTGATTCAGCAGAGGTGTCCAGGGGACTCTGAATTTCCTTCGGCTGGAGAATTCGGCCTATTGGTTTGTATACAAGCAGGAACCTTATTTTATTTTATTTTTGGACTGAGCACGGATTCAGGAGGCGCCTGAAATGCGAATAAAAGGGTTGACAGCTAGTTGCTGCTAAAGGAGAATGCAAATCCAGGCTTGGGCCTCGCTCCCCATCCAAAAACCCACTGAAGCCTTTTGCAGACTTTTTAAAAATAATCATTGGACGATTAAAACCTCCCTGAAACATGGCTGTTTTTCCCCCAAAATGGCTCTGCAGTGCAGCTGTGGTTAGAAAAATGAGGAATTAACAAGCAGCAGCAGATTCTGCCCTGGGTATCATTTCGAGATTTGGAAGTACATCTTTTGGGTGCAGTACAGGTAGTCCTTGAGTTACGACCACATAGAGGGCCAAGATTCCCACTGTTAAGCAAGACGGTGGTTACGTTTGTCCTGCCTCATTGTTCTTGCCCCAGTTATCCAGGGAATCGCTGAGGTTGTTCAGTGAGTCACACAGTTGTTAAGTGCATCTGGCTTCGACATTGACGTCGTTGGTCAGAAGGTTGCAAAAGGGGATCGCCAGGACACCGAAAGCGTCATAAAAAGGAGTCAGTTGCCAAGCATCCGGATTTTGATCACACCACCGTGGGGATGCAGCAAGTGTGAAAAAAGGCCCTAAGTCACTTTTTCAGTGCCATTGTAACTTCGAAGGGGAAGGAAGGAAGGATAGGAAGAAGGGAGGGGGAGGGAGGAGGAAGGATAGGAAGAAGGGAGGGAGGAGGAAGGAAGAAGGGAGGGAGGGAGGAAGGAAGGAGAGGTGGTTAAAAGGGGGGAGGGAAGAAGCAGACGGTGCAAGAAGAAATGAGATATCTGAGAGTTAGAAAGCAAGTCACCACACCTCAAAAACCCCACTGATTCCCTGTGAGAGCTGACCAATGGCAAACGGGGATCCTAGATAAGATTCCAGAAGGGGTGGATTGATGGGTTACGGGACTCTTTCCTCTGCTCCCTTCGTTTCTTTCTGAGCCCCTGCGAGCCAAGTGGGCACAAGGACTCTCCGAACATTGTCGAGGGCAGAAACGACAATTTGTTCTCTCTTTCTTTCTCTCACTCTCCCTCCTTTCTTTCTTCCTTCCTCCTTCTCTTCTTTCTTCTCATTGTCTCAACTTCTTCCTTCACTTTCCTTACTTCTCATTTTTTTTCCTTTCTCTTTTTTTTCTTTCTCGTTCTCTCTTTTTCTTTCATCCTCTCCCTTTCTCTTTTCTCTTTCCCCCTTTTCTTTGTGTGTCTCTTTTCTTTTCTTCCTTCCTCCTTTCTTATTGTCTCTCCTTCTTCCTTCACTTTCCTTCTCTTTTTTCTTTCTCTTTCATCCCCTCTCCCTTTCCTTTCTTTCTCTCTCTCTTTCTTTCTCTTCCTTTCTCCTTTCTTATTGTCTCTCCTTCTACCTTCACTCTCCTTACCTCTCTTTTTTTCATTCTCTTTTGCCTTTCTTTTCTCTTTTTTCTTTCTCTCTTTCTTTCTCTCTCCCTTTCTCTTCTTTCTCTCTCTCTTTTGCTTTCTTTCTATCTCTTTTCTCTCTCTCTCCTTCTCTCTTTCCTTTTCTTTCTTCCTTTCTTATTGTCTTTCCTTTTTCCTTCACTTTCTTTCTTTTTTCTCTTTCTTTCTCTCTCCCTTTCTCTTTTCTTTCTTTCTCTTTCTCTCTCTCTTTCTTTCTTTCTCTCTTTCCCTTTCTCTTTTATTTTTTTTTCTCTCTCTCTCTCTTTCTTCTCGTCATCTCAGTGACGTGGCAGTTTATAACAACATAATAAAACAATATAAACACCCTCCTTTCTCTGCCCCCTCCCCCACACCGGATCGCCAGCAGCCTCCGCCCCGGTTTTTCCGCTGCCTCCTCCTGACTCAGCAAAACGAGCTCCGGGAAGCCCAACCCAGGAAAGGCATTGCACACGTGCGCGTGTGACACACCAACGGCTCCTTCCACTCGGAAGGCGAGGGCGGGGAAGGACAGCCGTTCCGCGCGTGCAGTCCCCCCCCCCCTTTCCAACCTATCGGCTCCACCCGCGGTGCTCCCGGCTCGATTTGGGTGGGGGTCTCCTCATTGAAAAGCGGGGTCCGCGGAAGACGCTGGGGAAACGCTCGGGAGTGGGGGAATCATCAGTCTCGGACCCCCCCCCCATGTCACCCGGAGTGGTACGTTCCGCCCAAACTTTACAACTTTAAAGGGGCTTTAAGACGCGTGTTGGGACTTGGGAGCCTCCCAGGGATGCGAGGAGCGGCGCGAGCGGCGTGGAGGTGCTGGGAAAGGGCACCAAGCGGAGATCGCGGGCCGTGGCGGCGCTGGGTCAGCACCATGGAGAGCGAAGGGAGCCGGAGCATCCATTCCGACAACGTCTCCGAGGTCCACGAAGTGCCCATGCGGGTCATCATCAGGCCCATCCCGCCGGTGCTGGACGAGGGGAAAGTGGAAAGTCTCATGAAGACCATCCAGGTAGGGCCGGGTCCCCACGACCCTGGGTCGGGTCAGGAAATGACTCGGGTTTCTCTTCCGCGATGGAGCTTAAATTGGATCGTCCACTGCCGGGAAGCCCAGGTAGAGGGTGAAGATGGCCCCCGGCAGGATAGTGGGCTTCGGAAAAGGGTTCATTATTATTCTATTCTATTCTATTCTATTCTATTCTATTCTATTCTATCCTATTCTTTCTTTCTATCTATCATCTATCTATCTATCATCTATTGGTCTATCTATCATCTATCTATCTATCTATCTATCTATCTATCTATCTATCTATCTATCTATCTATCTATCTATCTATCTATCTATCTATCTATCTATCATCTATTGGTCGGTCTATCTATCAATCTTCTAACTATATCTATCATCTATCTATCTATCTATCTATCTATCTATCTATCTATCTATCTATCTATCTATCCATCCATCCATCCATCCATCCATCCATCCATCCATCCATCAATCTATCATCTATCTATCTATCTATCATCTATCGGTCGGTCTATCTATCAATCAATCAATCAATCAATCAATCAATCAATCTATCAATCTATCAATCTATCAATCTATCAATCTATCAATCTATCAATCTATCAATCTATCAATCTATCAATCTATCAATCTAATATCTATCATCTATCAATCTATCAATCTAATCTATCAATCTATCATCTATCAATCTATCATCTATCTATCAAGCAATTTTAAGCAAATTTAGTACACAGATGACTTACTCTCTAGAGAAAAATACTGTGGGGGATAAGACACCCCTAAAACTCCTCTGGGTGTGTATTCTGTTAAGATGCAGCCTGTTGTGCCTTTCAATGGCTTCTACTGTACTGTCGTAAAATGGCTTCTACTGTACAGCACAGTGGAGTTGCCATGGTAACGGCTTCAGAGTACTCCACAAGGGGGCTCCCTCCGGTAAGGGGGAAAAGCCAACATTAGAAATTACCTTTGGTCCGGACATTTTCCCCCTATAAATAAATATCTGGGCTTTATATCTATATATAAAAATGGCTTTGTGTGTGTGTGTTCCAGCATAACTCTGGAATGCCTGGGCCGCTAAAATGAAAAGGAATGAATTATATCTGTAGTGTCAAATCACAGTACTTTTGACAGTGATAGTGTGCATCTTGGATTCAAGTTCGTGTGTTTGTGTGTGTGTGTTTTCCAGCATTACTTTGATTTGACACTCTAGATATAATTCATTCTTTTTCCTGTCTAATACAGGATTGGCATAAATAAACAGCCGGCCAACACCGGGTTATCAGCTAGTTGACATATAAAATTACTGCCGGACTTTGCAACGATTGTCACATTTTCCGGCGCCCTTGTAACTTTAAATGGTTGCTAAAGGAATGGTTGTTAATTCGAGGAGAAGTAAATCGAGGGCAACTTTAGGGGGCCATTCTGAGATTTCCTGGTGGCCTCCCATCCCGCAGGAGGAGCCTACTCTGAGCTCTTTGGCTTCTCAAAATCGGCTGAGGCTGGTGAGATGCTGCCCCCTAGAGGGCAGCAAAGTAAGGGTAACCTTTCTAGTTGAGTTTGACTCGATCAATGCAGGTGTATCAATGCACTTCAGTTACTAACATTGGAGGTATCCAGGGCTGAGTTCACACAACCCTTTTTAAGTATAATTATTATTATTAATTATTCTTTCTTTTTTTTGAAGGAGGAACCTGACCGGGTCCCCCCAATCGACGTCCTCTGGATCAAAGGCAGAGAAGGAGGGGATTACTTCTACTCCTTCGGGGGTTGCCATCGTTACGCGGCCTACAAGCGCTTGAACAAGGAGTCCATTCCGGCTAAGATCATCCGGTCAAACCTCAGTGACCTGCGGACTTACCTGGGTTCTTCTCTCCCGGACTTGCGATAGGTGGGGGGCTTACTCCTGCCCCTCCCCCATCCCCCCACCCCAGTTCTAGAGCATCCTTGGACCTTCTGAACCTTGGAGATGATGTGGACACAAGGATTTTGTCTCCCTTTGCCAGCCCTTCAACAATGAGGACTAGCAGCCTGATTTTGTCCGTATCTCTGTTGGGTATAGAGGGAGCGAGGCCCAACGTGCCTGTTTCTCAACCTTGGTCATTTGAAGATGGATATGGACTTCAATTCCCAGAATCCCCCAGCCAGCCATGCACTGTGACCATCTGACAACGGGGTGGACTTCAACTCCCAGAATTCCCCAGCCATCCATGGCAAAGAGTTACAGCAGACAGAAGCAGAACATCCTGACCTCTCTGTCGCCACCTGGAGGGCATCTGGATTTTACAATGGATGGCTGGGGAATTCTGGGAGTTGAAGTCCACCCATTGTCAAATGGCCACGGTGCACAGCTGGCTGGGGGATTCTGGGAGTTGAAGTCCACCCATTGTCAAATGGCCACGGTGCATAGCTGGCTGGGGGATTCTGGGAGTTGAAGTCCACCCACTGCCAAATGGCCACGGTGCATGGCTGACTGGGGGATTCTGGGAGTTGAAGTCCACCCACTGCCAAATGGCCACGGTGCATGGCTGACTGGGGGATTCTGGGAGTTGAAGTCCACCCACTGCCAAATGGCCACGGTGCATAGCTGACTGGTGGATTCTGGGAGTTGAAGTCCACCCATTGTCAAATGGCCACGGTGCATGGCTGACTGGTGGATTCTGGGAGTTGAAGTCCACCCATCTTCAAGTGTCTCACAAGTAAATAGTCTTTACTTTTTAATATAAAATTTATATGTTGCCCATCTCGTACCCAACGACTCTTGTCTAGTATGCTTTACGTGGCCATGCAGGCTGGGGAAGATGGGAGCTGTAATCCAACCTGGTCAGAAAGCCACAGGTTCGGAGAGCTGCAAAAAAAAAGAACCGTGCACTGCCCAACCACCGCCACCAGAGGGCAGCAAAGAGACACAGAGCATCCTTAATCACTCTTTGACGCCATCTAGAGGGCGTCTGGATTCGACACGGCCTGATTTAGTAGTTCTGACATTCATGGGGGCCAGGCCTACTTCACAAGCTTCTTCCCTGGGAAAATGGGAGAATTGCCCAAGGAAATCTCGGAGTTAAATCTATCAAAGTGAAGGATGAAAGTTTGCAAGGGAGAGTTAGATAATAGCGGTAGTCCTCGACTTACGACCACAATTGAGCCCACCCTTTCTGTCGCCCAGAGAGACCTACGTTGTTACATACGTTTTGCCCCATTTTACAAAGTTTCTTGCCGCAGTCGTTAAGTGAACTGCTGCGGTTGTTAAGTGAGTCTGGCTTCCCCATGGAGTTTTCTCGTCTGAAGGTTGCAAAAGGGGGGGGGTATCACATGACCCCACAGACATTATGACCGTCATAAATATGAGTCTGTTGCCCAGCCTCCAAATTTGGATCCCGGGGAACGCGACAACGGTCGTAAAAGTGAAAAATGATCGTAAGTTCGCTGTTGTGGCTTCGGTTACTAAGTGAACTGTTATAAGTCGAGGCCTGTGTCTGCAATGGCATGAAAAGTTAGGGGGTGGGAGGATTAGAGGTTTCAGCACATGGATCCCCCCCCACCCGCCATAATATATAGTTAGTCCTTGACATACGACCATGTGCTTGGCGAATGTTCAAAGTTACGCCGGACCTCCCGGGGGGGAGGGGTGTACTTGCAAAATGGATTCAAACTTCCGACAGCCGCGCACCCCCCACAAACATACCTACAGGTAGTCCTCGATTTACAACAGGTCACCAAGTGTCCGTCTGAAGTTACAAAAGGCCTGAGAAAAGTGACTTATGACCATTTTTCATACCTATGACCATTGCAGAACCCCCTCATGGTCATGGGATTAAAATTCAGACGCTTGGTGATTGACTCATGATGGTCACAAAATCAATGGGGAAGCCGGCTCACTTAACAATCGTCGGTGCTAATTTAACAACCCCGGCGATTCCCTCAACAAACGGGGCGAGGAAGGTCGCAAAACGGGAGAAAGCTCGCTGAAGGCATGTCTCACTTAGCAGCATGCATGTTGCGGTCGATTGTGGTCGTAAGTCGAGGACTTTTGGACCCTTCGCCAACATGAAGAGCCGTTTTCAGCGTCCTGGGGCCACATGACTGTGTTTGATGCCGGTTTCACCAAGAATGGATTTTTTTCCCCCAGCTTTTTTTGGCAAAACCAGTCCATGGAGAGCTTAATGTTTCGCTTACCGACGGTGGTATTCGCTTCACCGTCGGTAAGCAGGGGGAAAGATTGTAAAAGCAGGTCAGTAGAATGAGAGAATAGAATAGAATAAGAAAGAATAGAATAAGAAAGAATAGAATAAGAAAGAATAGAATAGAACAAGAAAGAATAGAATAGAATAAGAAAGAATAGAATAAGAGAGAATAGAATAGAATAGAATAGAATAGAATAAGAAAGAATAGAACAAGAAAGAATAGAATAGAACAAGAAAGAATAGAATAGAATAAGAAAGAATAGAATAAGAGAGAATAGAATAGAATAGAATAAGAGAATAGAATAGAATAAGAGCGAATAGAATAAGAAAGAATAGTATAAGAAAGAATAGAATAGAATAGAATAAGAAAGAATAGAATAGAATAAGAAAGAATAGAATAGAATAAGAGAATAGAATAAGAAAGAATAGAATAAGAAAGAATAGAATAGAATAGAATAAGAAAGAATAGAATAGAATAAGAGAATAGAATAAGAAAGAATAGAATAAGAAAGAATAGAATAGAATAGAATAGAATAAGAAAGAATAGAATAGAATAAGAGCGAATAGAATAAGAAAGAATAGTATAAGAAAGAATAGAATAGAATAAGAAAGAATAGAATAGAATAAGAGAATAGAATAAGAAAGAATAGAATAAGAAAGAATAGAATAGAATAGAATAAGAAAGAATAGAATAGAATAAGAGAATAGAATAAGAAAGAATAGTATAAGAAAGAATAGAATAGAATAGTATAAGAAAGAATAGAATAGAATAGTATAAGAAAGAATAGAATAGAATAAGAAAGAATAGAATAAGAAAGAATAGAATAAGAATAGAATAGAATAAGAAAGAATAGAATAGAATAAGAGAGAATAGAATAAGAAAGAATAGAATAGAATAAGAAAGAATAGAATAGTATAAGAAAGAATAGAATAGAATAAGAGAGAATAGAATAAGAAAGAATAGAATAAGAAAGAATAGAATAGAATAAGAAAAAATAGAATAAGAAAGAATAGAATAAGAAAGAATAGGATAGGATAAGAAAGAATAGAATAAGAAAGAATAGAATAGAATAAGGAAGAATAGAATAGTATAGAATAAGAAAGAATAGAATAGAATAAGAAAGAACAGAATAGAACAGAATAGAATAACAGAGCTGGAAGGGACCTTAAAGGTCCTCTAGTCTAACCCCTTGCTCAGGCAGGAAACCCTACACCACTTCAGACAAAGGATTATCCCAGAAGATACAAGGGTCAAGGGAGAAGATGGAATTCTGGGTTAGACCAGGGTGCCTTGCATGAATTTCTCTTAAAAAAAAAACCAAATGTTTGAATTTTGATGGAATCCAGTCCTAGAAATGGCCGGGGGGGGGGGGGGGGGCAGAAGCGAAAGAAATCCCTTCCTGGACAAAACGATCCAGCAGAGGGCGATCTTTCCCTGCTAGGACAGAATATCTCGCTACCTCCCAGTTCCTTACGGTAAAGTCGGAATCTGAACTGGGAGCTCACTGAAGATTCGCCTAAATCTTTTTCTCCTTGGTTATTTATCTTTTCTTCTTCTTGCTTTTTGTTTTTTTAAAGTTCAATCATGCTATGAAGGAAGCATGATTGGGGTAAAAGCACCAGGCTGGGGAACCAATAGAGCAGTGTTTCTCAATCTTGGCAACTTGAAGATGTCCGGACTTCAACTCCCAGAATTCCCCAGCCAGCATTCGATAGATAGATAGATAGATAGATAGATAGATAGATAGATAGATAGATAGATAGATAGATAGATAGATAGATAGATAGAGAGATAGAAAGATAGATAGATAGAGATAGATAGATAGATAGATAGATAGATAGATGATAGATGATAGATAGATAGATAGATAGATGATAGATAGATAGATAGAGATAGATAGATAGATAGATAGATAGATAGATAGATAGAGAGATAGATAGATAGATAAAGAGAGAGAGAGAGAGAGATAGAAAGATAGATAGAGATAGATAGATAGATATAGATAGATAGATAGATAGATAGATAGAGATAGAGATAGATAGATAGATAGAGAGAGAGATAGAAAGATAGATAGATAGAGATAGATAGATGATAGATAGATAGATAGATAGATAGATAGATAGATAGATAGATAGATAGATAGATAGATGATAGATAGACAGACGAGAGACAGAGAGGGAGAGAGTTATCTTGGAAGACTGATTAGATAGATAGATAGATAGATAGATAGATAGATAGATAGATAGATAGATAGACAGACAGACAGACAGACAGACAGACAGACAGACAGACAGACAGACATTCAGATAGATATTAGTTTGACTCCCTCTTCTTTGTGGCAACCCCTGAGATATTGGAAGACAAACAGACAGATGATAGATAGATAGATAGATAGATAGATAGATAGATGATAGAGAGATAGATAGATAGATAGATAGATAGATAGATAGATAGATAGATAGATAGATAGACAGACAGACGAGAGACAGAGAGAGGGAGAGATTTATATATATATATCTGTTCTCTCCTTGATTAGTTTCCACCCATTGCTTCTTGAGTTGCCTTCGGGGGGGCTTTGGAGGATTGACCCCCCCTCTTCATTGTGCTTTTGGCTAACTTCAATCAATCAAGCCCTGTGACCTCAGAGCCTCCCCCCCATCAGTCATTTAGAACCATCTCTCCCCCTCCCCTTTTGTTTCTTGGTGACATTTTACTTCTAGTGGTCAAATTCCCAGCCAGCCTCAGCTATTCTATTCTATAGGAATGGAAAGGAATAAGAATAGAAAATAGAATAGAAAATGGAATAGAATAGAGCAAAACAGGAATGGAATGGAATAGAATAGAATTAGAATAGAATAGAATAAATAATTCGAATGGAATGGAATAAGAAGAGAAAATAGAAGAGAAAATAGAAGAGAAAATAGAAGAGAACAGGAATGGAATGGAATAGAATAGAATAGATAACAGGAATGGAATGGAATAAGAATAGAAAATAGAATAGAAAATGGAATAGAATAGAACAGAACACAACAGGAATGGAATGGAATGGAATGGAATAGAATAGAATAGATAATAGGAATGGAATGGAATTAAGAATAGAAAATAGAATAGAAAATGGAATAGAATAGAACAGAACAGGAATGGAATGGAATGGAATGGAATAGAATAGAATAGAATAGATAATAGGAATGGAATGGAATAAGAATAGAAAATAGAATAGAAAATGGAATAGAATAGAACAGAACAGGAATGGAATGGAATGGAATAGAATAGAATAGAATAGAAATAGAATAGATAACAGGAATGGAATGGAATAAGAATAGAAAATAGAATAGAAAATGGAATAGAATAGAACAGAACAAGAATAGAATGGAATGGAATATAATTAGAATAGAATAGAATAAATAATTGGAATGGAATGGAATAAGAAGAGAAAATAGAAGAGAAAATAGAAGAGAAAATAGAAGAGAACAGGTATAGGAATAGAATAGAATATTATAGATAATAGGAATGGAATGGAATAAGAATACAGAATAGAATAGAAAATGGAATAGAATAGAACAGAACAGAACAGGAATAGAATGGAATGGAATGGAATAGAATAGAATAAAATAGATAATAGGAATGGAATGGAATAAGAATAGAAAATAGAATAGAAATGGAATGGAATGGAATAGAACAGAACAGAACATGAATAGAATAGAATGGAATGAAATGGAATGGAATAAGAAATAGAAAATAGAATAGAATAAGAAAATAGAATAGAATAGAAAAGAATAGGAGAACAAATAGAATACAGAACAGGGGAATTGGAGAATGAAATGGATTCTGGCTAATTTAGCTCCTCGTCCGAGCAATCCTGAGACAAATTTCACAGCTGTCTTTGGAGGAAATCTTCCCAAGATCCAAGATTGAGGAGAAGAAGGAGGGATTCCCCCAAGCACCTTTGTTCTCCCCTGGAACCAATGGTTTGGGCAGCTGAGGTCATGTGTCAGTTGGGGGTCCTCCCGGCCCTTCCACGAGAGGGGAGACAGGTGGGCAGGCGGACAGGAACCCCCTGCCCCGAGATTAATGACCCCGGCCTCCCCTCTTCCCCCCTCCCTGCAGAGAGCCCACCCGTCTTCTTCCCTGGTTCAAATACAGTATCTGGCTGTACCGAAAGGGAATGTGTAGAGACATACCTGTGGAACTCACTGCTCCAAGATATGGTCTCCAGTATGGATGATCTGAGAACAGGATTAGATAAGATTACAAGCCACTTCCCCCCCCCCCCCCGTTCCTTGTTTCCTTGTGAGAATCTGGCAAGGAATATTGGAAATCCTTCTTTCTTTTCCTTCCTTCCTTCTCTCCATCTGTCTCCCGTTTCTCAGTCTCATTCCCTTTTCCTTCCTTTCTTCCTTCCTTCCTTCCCTTTCCTTTGCTTTCCTTCCTTCCTTCTCCCCACCTGACTCCCATCTCTGTTTCATTCTCATTTTCCTTCCCTTTTCCTTCCTTCCTTCCTTCTTTCCTTCCTTCCTTCCTTCCTTCCTTCTCCCCATCTGCCTCCCATTTCGCATTCTCATTCTCCTTCCCTTTTCCTTCCTTCTTTCCTTCTTTCCTTCTCCCCATCTGCCTCCCATCTCTCAGTTTCATTCTCATTTTCCTTCCCTTTTCCTTCCTTCCTTCTTTCCTTCCTTCTTTCCTTCCTTCTTTCCTTCTTTCCTTCTCCCCATCTGCCTCCCATCTCTCAGTTTCATTCTCATTTTCCTTCCCTTTTCCTTCCTTCCTTCCTTCTTTCCTTCTCCCCATCTGCCTCCCATCTCTCAGTTTCATTCTCATTTTCCTTCCCTTTTCCTTCCTTCCTTCCTTCCTTCCTTCCTTCCTTCTTTCCTTCCTTCCTTCCTTCTCCCCATCTGCCTCCCATTTCGCATTCTCATTCTCCTTCCCTTTTCCTTCCTTCTTTCCTTCTTTCCTTCTCCCCATCTGCCTCCCATCTCTCAGTTTCATTCTCATTTTCCTTCCCTTTTCCTTCCTTCCTTCCTTCCTTCCTTCCTTCCTTCCTTCCTTCCTTCCTTCCTTCCTTCCTTCCTTCTCCCCATCTGCCTCCCATTTCTCATTCTCATTCTCCTTCCCTTTTCCTTCCTTCCTTCCTTCCTTCCTTCCTTCTCCCCATCTGCCTCCCATCTCTCATTCTTATTCTCCTTCCCTTTTCCTTCCTTCCTTCCTTCCTTCCTTCCTTCCTTCCTTCCTTCCTTCTCCCCATCTGCCTCCCATTTCGCATTCTCATTCTCATTCTCCTTCCCTTTTCCTTCCTTCCTTCCTTCCTTCCTTCTTCCTTCCCTCCCTCCCTCCCTCCCTCCCTCCCTCCACTGGAGGTTTTTAGGAAGACACTGGACAGGCATGGTGTAGGGTCTCCTGCTTGAGCGGGAGGTTGGGCTAGATGACCTCCAAGGTCCCTTCCAGCTCTTTTCCATTCTCCGTGGGGTGCTCAGAACACCCCAGGACATCCATCCACTTCACCCAAAAAACGAAGGAAGGAAACGCCCTTTTTGGGGAGCCTGGGGTGGGGGCAGGGAGGAAGAGAAAGCATGACCTGCCCCCCCTCCCCTCTCCCCCTCCTCTTCCCTGCTTGGGGGGGGGGGCGGACAGGGACCCTGGCCTGAAAAGTTGTAGGGCCCCGCTGCCAGAGGTCGCGCCCCCATGGCGGTGTTAATATCCGACCTCCGCCATCAAAGGCTGAGTTGAAATTAACCCCAAGGACCAGCAGAGCCTCGTAAAAGAGGCCACCGGGTTGAACCCTGCCGAGGAGGGGGTTGCGGGAGACCCCCCCCCCTCTCTCCCCTCCCAGGAAGGGGAAAGCAAATCTCTTTGGAGAGGGCTGGAGAGGTCAAGCCGGCAGCATCCTGGGGTGGCCGGGCGTTTAACACTGCTGGGTCTGGAATCCATTTGCCTTGGTTATAAGGGGCTAACGAGACCCCCGGGAGCTGGGAATAGCCCACTGCTGGTGCTCCCCATCTGCTTTCTGTTTATTGACTTACACTTAAGGATCACCTCTCCCCCCTCCCACCCCCCACCCCCACCATTAACGATCCTGGCCAGGTGATGGGTTGCAAACCTTCCGTTGCCTGGGGAGGGGGTGGGGGAATCCCGGATTGATTGTTTACCCCACCAAGACCCCCCCCCGCCACTCGACTTTTCCCAGCTACTGTTTGTGCCTCTGATGGCAGCCGAAGGTTTGGCAAAGGGAGAGGCGTCGGGAGAAAGGAAGGAAGGAAGATTCACATGGCTTTGGGAACCCCCAGCCCCTCCCCCAAGCTTTGGAGAATAGTTTGACACCCCCCCCACCTCTCTGTAGCAGCCCCCTCAAAAATTGGAAGATGCTATCCTGTCTCCCCTGATCCTTCTCTTCACTAGACTAGCCAGGCCCAGTTCCTGCAACTGTTCTTCATATAGGAGAGGGAGGGAGAGAGGGAGGGAGGGAGGGAGGGAGGGAGAGAGTTATATATCTTCTCTCCTTGGTTAGTTTCCATCCATTGCTTCTTGTCCTGCCTTCAGGTGCTTTGGAGAATAGCTTGACTCCCTCTTCTTTGGGGCAACCCCTGAGATTTTGGAAGACTGATAGATAGATGATAGATAGATAGATAAATAGATGATAGATAAGTGATAGATAGATAGATAGATAGATAGATAGATAGATAGATAGATAGATAGATAGATAGATGATATAGATAGATAGATAGATGATAGATAGATAGATGATAGATGATAGATAGATAGATAGATAGATAGATAGATAGATAGATAGATAGATGATATAGATAGATGATAGATGATAGATGATAGATGATAGATAGATAGATAGATAGATAGATAGATAGATAGATAGATAGATAGATAGATAGATAGACAGACCAGAGATAGAGAGGGAGAGAGGGAAAGAGTTATATATCTGTTCTCTCCTTGATTAGTATGACTTCCTCTTCTTTGTGGCAAACCCCTGAGATATTGGAAGACTGATAGATAGATAGATAGATAGATAGATAGATAGATAGATAGATAGATAGATAGATAGATAGATAGAAGAGAGAGAGAGAGAGAAACACGAGAGAGAGAGAGAGAGAGAGAGAGAGAGAGAGAGAGAGAGAGAGAGAGAGGTGTGAATAGATAAATGTAGATAGATAGGGAATAGATACAGAATACCAGAGTTGGAAGGGACCTTGTAGGTCATCTAGTCCAACCCCCCACTCAAGCAGGAGACCCAACACCATTTCTGACCTATTACTTGTTAGATAACAGTTCCTGCAACCATTCTTCATACGTTTTGGTTTCCAGGCCTGCTTTGATCATCTTAGTTAGATTTAGATTAATAGAGTTGAAAGGGACCTTGGAGATAATCTAATCCAGTGGAACTGGGCTGAGGTGGAAGGAAGGAAGAGTAAAAGGGGAGGGAGGGAGGAAGGAAGGAAGGGACAAGGGAGGAAGGAAAGGGTGTGGTGGAATGGAGGAAGGAAAGAAGGAAAGAGGGCCAAAAAGAGGAGGAGGAAGGAAGGAAAAATAGGAGAGGTGGAAGGGAGGAGGGAAGGAAGGAAGGCTGGGAGGAAGCCAAGGAAAGAAGAGAGGGAGGAAGAAAGGGTGAGAGAGAAGAAAGGAAGGAGTGAAAGAAGGAAACAGCGAGGGAATGGAGGAAGGGAGGAAGGAAAGAAAGAGGGAGGGAGGAGGCAAAGTGGTGGAGGAAGGAAGGAAGAATAGGGAAGGTGGAAGGGAGGAAAGGAAGGAGAGTGAAAGGGAAGGAAGGAAGGAGCGAGGAAGGATGGGAGGAAGGCTGGGAGGGAGGAAAGGAAGGAAGAATGAAACAGAAGGAAGGGAGGGAGTAAGGAAGGAAGAATAGAGAAGAAAGGGTGGGAGGGAGGGAGGGGAAGGCAGGAAGAAAGCATGAGAGAAGGAAGGAGGGAAAAAGAAAGAAAGAAAGAAAGAAAGAAAGGAAAGAGGGAGTCCATTTCTAAAGCCTCAGAAGAGAATCTCCCTTGCCGATGTCCAGAACAAACAGGGCAGGTTTGAAATCCAGGCGACCGGGAGGGGCTGCAGCTCCCTCCCCCCCTTTCCTCCAGGCCTCCCCTCCCCATCAGATGGTCCCCACATGCTGGAAGTCCCTGCACCTGAATACACACTTCCAGCCTATCCGTCACCCCGGTTGTCAGAGAGCCCGTCCCCCTTCCATGCCCCACCAGGTCCTCGGCCCAGTAGGGCGCCCCTCTTGATGAGACTCCTTAGCAAATGGATTTGGGGTGGGGAGGGGGGGATGACATAGGGGGGGGGGGAAGAAACCAGTTCGAATGGAACAAGGAAAAGTGGGCTTAGCTCAAATCCCCGGTTGGATGAAGCTGTGGAGAGGGCTGGTTCCGCCCTAAGCTCTTCCCTGCGAAGGCTCGCTTTCCAGATGAAAATAATTAAGTGGCTAACCCTCATGAGGCCCGTCATTAAGGCAGAAGGGGAACTTCCCTTCCCAGATTCTCATTCTCCTCCGGAAGGCTCCATTGGGCAGGAATGAGGCATAAGGTACCTTCCGTTGCCTTTAGGTAAAGCTAAAGGTATTCCCCTCGCACATGCGTGCTAGTCGTTCCCGACTCTAGGGGCAGTGCTCATCTCCATTTCAAAGCCGAAGAGCCAGCGCTGTCCGAAGACGTCTCCGTGGTCATGTGGCCGGCATGACTCAACCCCGAAGGCGCATGGAACGCTGTTCCCTTCCCACCAAAAGTGGTTCCTGTTTTTCTACTTGCATTTTCTACCTGCTTTCGAACTGCTAGGTTGGCAGAAGCTGGGACAAGTCACGGGAGCTCACTCCGTTACGCAGCGCTGGGGGTTCGAACTGCCGAACTCCCGACCTTTCTGATCGGCAAGCTCAGCGTCTTAGCCACCGAGCCACCGCATCTGTTGGCGTTAATGGGAAGTTTAGAATGCTTGGTTGGCTAAACCACGGTTAAACCGATCTCAGCTTAGCGCCCCGAAAGAATTCAATAGTAATATTGATGAGAAGGAAATGCGGGCGGTGTAGGATTGAACTGCGGGGGGTCCTTGGGGGCCCCTGACCTGGCTTATTTTCTTGCAGGTGTTTCATTTACCCAACTAGGGAATGTCATCAGTGCTTGAAGGGTGATGATGATGATGATGATGATGAGGAGGAGGAGGAGGAGGAGGAGGAGTACTGTGGGGTCCTTGGTGGTCTCTGAGCTTGGTGGTTTTCTTGCAGATGTTTCATGACCAAACTAGGTAACTTCATCAGGGCTAGGAAGAAGTGTGGAATAGAGGAGGAGAAGAGAGAAAGGAAGAGAAGAGGAGGAGGAGGAGGAGGAGGAGGAGGAGGAGGAGGAGGAGGAGGAGGAGGAGGAGGAGGAGGAGGAGGAGGAGGAGGAAGACTGTGAGGTCCTTGGTGCTCTCTGAGCTTGGTGATTTTTGTTGAAGATGTTCATGACCAGACTAGATAACATCATCAGTGCTCTGATGATATTGGCCTAACACTAATGATGTTACTTATTTTGGTAATGAAAGAAAATCACCAAGCTCAGAGGGCACCAAGGACCCCAAAGTTATCATCCTCCTCATCTCAACGCACCCCACTTCTAACACACACACACACACACACACACACACACCTCTGGATACACTGGCTTGCAGCACAACTGTTTAAACTCTCGGTCAAAATGAACGTGTGTATCCTCGGGACATCTGCCCGGACTCCATCAGGACTCCGGGGGGGAGGGGGGCAATACCAACCCACCCACCCTTCTTGCAACCCAGCACGCCAAGAGAACTGGGGGGGGGGTGTCTCTCCTTGCTGCTTTCTTAGAGGTTTCCACTTTAGAAACGGCAGGTGAGACCCCATCATCCTCCTGCCCCACCCCAGGGGTGAAAGAGGGAATTATTTTTATCCACCAACAAAACCGCGTCGCTAAAATTGTGACATCATCAAAGCGCCGACAACAGCGCGCTGACAACAGAGCATTGACAGAAGGGAGGATTTAAGTTAAGGGTTAGGTTTAGGGTTAGGTTTAGGGTTAGGTTCAGGGTTAGGTCAGGGTTAGATTTAGGGTTAGGGTTAGGTTTAGGGTTAGGTTTAGGGTTAGGTTTAGGTTTAGGGTTAGGTTTAGGGTTAGGTTTAGGGTTAGGTTTAGGGTTAGGTTTAGGGTTAGGTTTAGGGTTAGGTTTAGGGTTAGGTTTAGGGTTAGGGTTAGGGTTAGGTTTAGGATTAGCTTTGCATTTACGGTTAGGGTTAGCGTTACGTTTAGGGTTAGGTTTAGGTTTAGGGTTAGGTTTAGGTTAAGGGCTAGGATTAGGTTTAGGGTTAGGGTTAGGTTTAGGTTTAGGGTTAGGTTTAGGTTTAGGGTTAGGTTTAGGGTTAGGTTTAGGGTTAGGTTTAGGTTAGGTTTAAGGTTAGGTTTAGGGTTAGGTTTAGGGTTAGGGTTAGGATTAGCTTTGCATTTAGGGTTAGGGTTAGCGTTACGTTTAGGGTTAGGTTTAGGTTTAGGTTTAGGGTTAGGTTTAGGTTAAGGGCTAGGATTAGGTTTAGGTTTAGGTTTAGGGTTAGGTTTAGGTTTAGGGTTAGGTTTAGGGTTAGTTTAGGGTTAGGTTTAGGGTTAGGTTTAAGGTTAGGTTTAGGGTTAGGTTTAGGGTTAGGGTTAGGATTAGCTTTGCATTTAGGGTTAGGGTTAGCGTTACGTTTAGGGTTAGGTTTAGGGTTAGGGTTAGGTTTAGGTTAAGGGCTAGGATTAGGTTTAGGGTTAGGTTTAGGTTTAGGTTTAGGTTCAGGGTTAGGTTTAGGATTAGGATTAGGATTAGCTTTGCATTTAGGGTTAGGGTTAGCGTTACGTTTAGGGTTAGGTTTAGGGTTAGGTTTAGGTTTACAGCGCGCTTCTGTCACCGTGCTATTGTCAGCGCGATTCAGCGCTCATTCGTCGGCGCGGTTTAGAACTCGCGGTTTTGTCACCCCGGTTTAGTCGGGCGCGGTTTTGTCGGTCGCCCTTTTGTCGGTGAACCAAATTAAATATCAAGATAATTTATAAATATAAATATGCTAATATAATCAACAGTGCAAATAAGTCAATATAAAAGAGAAATTCAGGTAAAACTACTCTCACATTACTACTATTGTTACCAGTGTGTGTGTTAACATTTCTCTCTAACTTTTCCTCATTTTTCTCTGGCGAATGAGACACCCCAACAATGCACTGCATTCAAAAGGTTTATGAAGAAAAGAAAAGAAAAGTTTGACTTTGAGGGTCTCATTTTATTTTTTCCCTGCCCCTCCTTTCCTTTCTTCTTCTTCCTTTTTTTTGCCAGCCCTGGGGAAAAAATGAATGATTTCCTTGCAAGGGAAGGGAAGGGAAATCCACTTGGGTTTCACCGGATCCATCCCAGCCTACACCGAGCAGAAACCCACCGGCTCCTGTCAAGAGGTCAACTCATCTCCTGCAGCCAGCACTCAAGGGGAGGTTTTGCCCCATTCTGGCTTCCTGACACGGATGAGTTATTGCTCTGAGGTTTCCTTTCCTGTCTGCATCTTTGCCGGAGGAGGAATTTCATTCTCCTCTCCTCCCTCTTCTCACCTCGGGCTTCTCGGCTTCTCTCTTCCAGCCCCGTGAGCTGAGCCCGTGGTGAGAAGGCAGCAAGCCAAGGAAAACAGTGTCAAAGCAGAACGCTCTGGGTCTTCCTTCTGCTCTAAGAGGCCTGGCTAGTCTAGGGAAGAGAAGGACCAGGGGAGACAGGATAGCAGCCTTCCAATATTTATGGGGCTGCCAAAGAGAGGAAGGGGATCAAGGCTGTTTTACAAGGCACCTGAAGGCCAGACAAGGAATAATAAAATAATGGATGGAAACTGAGCAAGGAGAGATTCAACCTGGAAATAAGGAGGAAATTTCTGACCGTGAGAGCAATCAACCCATGGAAGAGAAGTTGCCTTCGGAAGTTGTGAGAGCTTCATCACTGGAGGCTTTCTGTCAGAAAAGGTGTAGGGTCTCCTGCTTGGGCGGGTGTGTGTATGTGGACTAGATGACCTACAAGGTCCCTTCCAATTAATTCTATCTGTCTGTCTGTCTGTCTATCTGAAGAACAGTTACAAGAACTGGGCAGGGCTAGTCAAATGAAGAGAAGAACCAGGGGAGACAGGAGAGCATCTTCCAATATTTGAGGGGCTGCCACAGAGAGGAAGGGGGCCAAGCTATTTTCCAAAGCACCTTTGAAGGCCAGACAAGGAAGAATGGATGGAAACTAACCAAGGAGAGATTCAACCTGGAAATAAGGAGGAATTTCCTGACAGTGAGAACCATCAACCCATGGAACAGAAGTTGCCTTCGGAAGTTGTGGGAGCTTCATCCCTGGAGGCTTTCAAGAAGAGACTGGACTGCCATCTGTCAGAAAAGGTGTAGGGTCTCCTGCTTGGGCGGGGGTGGTGGACTAGATGACCTACAAGGTCCCTTCCAATTAATTCTATCTGTCTGTCTGTCTGTCTATCTGAAGAACAGTTACAAGAACTGGGCAGGGCTAGTCAAATGAAGAGAAGAACCAGGGGAGACAGGAGAGCATCTTCCAATATTTGAGGGGCTGCCACAGAGAGGATGGGGCCAACCTATTCTCCCAAGCACCTGAAGCAGAGGTGGTATTCAGCAGGTTCTGACCAGTTATGGAGAACCGGTAGTGGACATTTTGCGTAGTTTGGAGATCTATCTATCTATCTATCTATCTATCTATCTATCTATCTATCTATCTATCTATCTATCTATCTATCTATCTATCTATCTATCCTTCCTTCCGCAAAGCCACCAAGTCCTGGCTGTTCCAGCAGGCTGGGGGGGGGGGGGGGCTGAGAAGCATCTACCTCCACGGAAATTGTGAATGTTGGTTTTGTTTTTAACATGTTGACTTTGTCTCGTTTTCCCCCTTTCCCTTGTCTTTTGTGAGCCGCCCGGAGTCCTGCGGGAGTGGGCGGCATACAAGACAAATAAATAAATAAATAAATAAATCTCCCTCTCTCTCTCCCCCCCTCTCTCTCTCATCTATCTATCTATCTATCTATCTATCTATCTATCTATCTATCTATCTATCTATCTATCTATCCTTCCTTCCGCAAAGCCACCAAGTCCTGGCTGTTCCAGCAGGCTGGGGGGGGGGGGGGGCTGAGAAGCATCTACCTCCACGGAAATTGTGAATGTTGGTTTTGTTTTTAACATGTTGACTTTGTCTCGTTTTCCCCCTTTCCCTTGTCTTTTGTGAGCCGCCCGGAGTCCTGCGGGAGTGGGCGGCATACAAGACAAATAAATAAATAAATAAATAAATCTCCCTCTCTCTCTCCCCCCCCTCTCTCTCCTATCTATCTATCTATCTATCTATCTATCTATCTATCTATCATCTATCTATCTATCTATCATCTATCTATCTATCTATCTATCTATCTATCATCTATCTATCTATCTATCTATCTATCTATCATCTATCTATCATCTATCTATCTATCATCTATCTATCATCTATCTATCTATCTATCTATCTATCTATCTATCTATCTATCTATCTATCATCTATCTATCTATCTATCTATCATCTATCTATCTATCTATCTATCTATCTATCTATCTATCATCTATCTATCATCTATCTATCTATCTATCTATCATCTATCTATCTATCTATCTATCTATCTATCATCTATCTATCTATCTATCTATCTATCTATCTATCTATCTATCTATCTATCTATCTATCTATCTATCTAAAGAACAGTTACAAGAACTGGGCCGGGCTAGTCTAATGAAGAGAAGAACCAGGGGAGACAGGATACCATCTTCCAATATTTGAGGGGCTGCCACAGAGAGGAAGGAGGTCAAGCTTTCCCAAAGTACCCAAAGGCCGGACAAGGAATAATAATGGATGGAAACAAGGAGAGATTCAACCTAGAAATAAGGAGGAATTTCCTGACGGTGAGACCAATCAACCCATGGAACAGAAGTTGCCTTCAGAAGGTGTGGGAGCTTCATCCCTGGAGGCTTTCAAGAAGAGACTCGACTGCCATCTGTTTTAAACGGTGTAGGGTCTCCTGCTTGGGGAAGTTGGACTAAATGACCTCCAAGCTCCCTTCCAACCTTCTCCATCTGTATCCCTACGAGGCGTCTCGCCCGGGCGCGCCTGTCAAAGTCACCCGCCACGTGCGCCGCCCCAGCTCCGACTCAACTGCAAGCGAGGTTTTTCAATTTCCGAGACCGCAGCATCGGCGCCTCCTTATTGGCCTGCCGGGAGGATGCCGGAGCTGCCCATTGGCCGGTCGGGATTCTGGGCCGGGCTCCCGACTCCGCCCACCGCTATAAATACCGAGGGAGGTCCGCGGATCCCCGCACTGCTGGCTCGGCGTGCGGAGCATCGGTTCTCTCTGTTGCGTCCTGCTGCGGTTCGGACGTCCTTTTTCGGGGGGGGCGGGGGGCTCAGTCCAGCCATGGCCTTCACCGTGCTGGGCCCGGTGGCCGCCCACGTGCTGTACCCGGAGCTGCGCCTGCTGTCGGAGGAGGACGAGGAGGAGGAGACCCGGAGCGAGAGCGACGCCTCGGATCGCTCCTACGGCTGCTGCGAGAGCCGTCGCAAGAGCGGGCGGCCGGTCGTGGTGGTGAAGCAGCGGCAGGCGGCCAACGCCCGCGAGCGCGACCGCACCCAGAGCGTCAACACGGCCTTCACCGCCCTGCGCACCCTCATCCCCACCGAGCCGGTGGACCGCAAGCTCTCCAAGATCGAGACCCTCCGCCTGGCCTCCAGCTACATCTCGCACCTGGCCAACGTGCTGCTGCTGGGCGAGGGCTGCCAGGACGGGCAGCCTTGCTTCCGAGCCCTCCGCGGGGCCAAGGGCGAAGGGGGCGCGGGCGGGCCGCCCCCGCGCACCATCTGCACCTTCTGCCTGAGCAACCAGCGCAAAGGGGTGAGTGGCGCGCTCTGTGCATGCTCGGGGGCTGCTTTTTGCTCGCTTGGCTTTCGCGGCTGGAAGGGTAGCCGGCTTGCTTCCAGTTTTCCCCAGTGACAGCCCCCGCGAAGCGGTGGGGTGGGAGATGGGGGTGCTGGAAGAGAGGAACTGGCTCCCAGCTGCCCCTCCCCAGCCCTAAGGAGCTTGGCGGCTGGGTGGGATTCGAACCTGCGTCTTTAGAGTTCTAGTTCTGCACCTGGCCCTTAGAATAAGCCCCCCCACCCAGGAGTTGCCGATATGATGGGCATTTGGTCCTTCTCTTCTTCCTTCCTTCCTTCTCCCTCCCTCTCTTTCCTATTCTCCCTTTTTTTTCTTTCTCATTTTTCTCTGTCTCTCTCCTCCCTTCCTCTTTCTCTCTCTTTTTGTTTTCTTTTTCTCTTTCCAATTTGTCTCATTTCCTTCCTTACCTCCTCCTTTCTTTCGCTGTCACTCTCATTTTTTCTCCTTTTTTTCTATCTCTAGTTCTGTATTCTTCCCTTTTCTCGTTTTCCTTCCTTCATCTCCTCCTCCCTCCCTCTCTTCCTCCCTTTCCTTTTCTCCGTCTCTGTTTCTCCACCCTCCTTTCCTCTTTCTTCCTCTTTGTTTTTTCTTTTTCTTTCTCCACTTTTTCTCTCTCTAGTTTTCTTTCCTCCTTTCTTTTCGCTATCACTCTCACTTTTTTCTCCCTTTTTCTATTTCTCCTCTATTCTTCCCTTGTCTCATTTTCCTTTCCTTCCTTCTGCCCTCCCTCCCTCCCTCTCTTCTTCCCTCCCTTTCTCTCTTTCACACTTTCTTTTTCCCTGTCTCTATTTCGCCATCCTCCCTTCCTCTTTCTTTCTTTTTGTTTTTTTTATTTCTCTCTCTCTAGGTTTCTTCCCTCTCTCCTCCTTTCTTTCACTATCACTCTCCCTTTTTCTCCCTTTTTTCTATCTCTATTTCTCCTCTATCTTTCCCTTGTCTCATTTTCCTTCCTTCCTTCCACCCTCCCTTCCTTCCTCCCTCTCTTCTTTCCTCCCTTTCTCTCTTTCACACTTTCTTTTTCTTTGTCTCTATTTCTCCACCCTCCCTCTTTCTCTCTTTTTGTTTTTTCTCTCTCCCCCTTTTCTCTGTCTTGTTGTCTTCCCTTCCTCTTTCTCTCTTATTATCTCTCTCTTTTTCTTTTCTCTCTCTCCCTTTTTTCTCTCTCTATTTATCTTCCATCCTTCCCTTTTCTCTCCTCCCTCCCTCCCTCCCTTCCCAGTCAGCAGGCTAACTGTAACTAACCATAATAACAAAACAATCGAAGTCCTTATTTTGCCTCTGCTTCTTTGGCCTTCTGTCCCTGGCTTGGGGACATCCTAAAACGGACTAGCAGAAGTGAGAATTAATGGAGAGGAAAGGGGGATTCTGGACCATGTACAGAAAGTCGGTTTCCTGTCGTTCAGCCATGGGTACAAAAATTCAATTGTTTATCTATTTGACTTCGTTGGCTGCCCAATTCCAATGGACACTGAGCAGCCTGCAAAAGTGCAAAAAAACAGATATAACATCAAACCAAATGGAGTAAAATAACCTTATAGAACACATAATAAGGTAAAGGTACAGGTTCCCCTCGCACATCTGTGCCAGTCGTTCCCGACTCTAGCGGGCGGTGCTCATCTCCATTTCAAAGCCGAAGAGCCAGCGCTGTCCGAAGACGTCTCCGTGGTCATGTGGCCGGCATGACTCAATGCCGAAGGCGCATGGAACGCTGTTCCCTTCCCACCAAAGGCGGTTCCTATTTTTCTACTTGCATTTTTTACGTGCTTTCGAACTGCTAGGTTGGCAGAAGCTGGGACAAGTCACAGGAGCTCACATGACATGATAAACATGACTTTGAATCCATGAAATGGATACGAATACAAGGGAATATTAGGAGAGGCAGGCTGGTGCGCTTATGCGCGCCCCCTTTATGTGCACCTCTTAGGAATGGGGTGAGGTCAACAGTAAGTCTAAGGTGAAAGCTTTCGGGGTTTGAGGAAGAAACCACAGAGCCGGGTAGAGCATTCCAGGCGTTGACCACTCTGTTGCTGAAGTCGTATTTTCTGCAATCGAGTTTGGAGCGGTTTACCTTGAGTTTGTATCTATTGTGTGCTTGTGTATTGTTGTATTTAAAACTAAATAGGGGGCGCAAGCAGGGGTGGGTTCTTGCCAGTTCTAACTCTTCTATAGAAGAGGTTCCACAAATCTACAGTGCCGTTTAGAACCGGTTCCAGCTCCCTCACCGTGCCCATCTGCACATCATCAAGATGAAGAGGGAAAGGAGGAATTCTGGGAGTTGAAGTCCACAAGTCTTAAAGCTGTCAAGTTTGAACACCCTTGGGGGTTTTTTTCCCTAAAGGGTTAGGGGTGCAAGGGTCTTGTAACTTGACAGCTTTAAGACTTGCACACTTCAATGCCAGAGTTCCTGAGCCAACATGACTGGAGGAGGAATTCTGGGAGTTGAAGTCCACAAGTCTTAAAGCTCTCAAGTTTGAACACCCCTGGGGTTTTTTTCCCCTAAAGGGTTAGAGGTGCGAGGGTCTTGTAACTTGACAGCTTTAAGACTTGCCTGCTTCAAATGCCAGAGTTCCTGAGCCACCATTTTGGTTGCTAAGCAAGAGCGTTGTTAAGTGAGTTTCACCACATTTTACAAGTTGGCCACGCCCACCCAGTCACATGGCTGGCAAGCCACTCCCACCTAGTCACATGGCTGGCAAGCCACGCCCACAAAGCAGGCCACACCTACAGAAGAGGTTCTAAAAAGTTTTGAAACCCATCACTGGGCGCAACTCACAAATGAGGGATAAAACTCTTATTTTCTGTAACAAGCAAACCGTGAACAGCATTATTGATAATCTTTAAAAAAGAAACCTACAAATTTCTCACTAGGCATGTAGCCTACAGTGGCCTGGGGTGACTCCTAGACCCCACAATTGTGAATCATGAGTTATGTCTGAAATCTCTGAAAAGACAATAAATTAGAAGTGGCTGCTAAAATAATTCATATTTCTTTTTTGGTAGATACAAGTGTGGCTGGAACTTTGATTAGATCCCCATTAGGAATTACTGCATCTAGTTTTGATCGCTACGATGTAAAAAAAATGTGGAGACTCTAGAAAGAGGGCAGAGAAGAGCAACAAAGAGCATTAGGAGACTGGAGGCTCAAACATATGAAGAACGGTTGCAGGAACTGGGTATGTCTAGTTTAATGAAAAGATGGACCAGGGGAGACAGGATAGCAGTCTTCCAATATCTCAGAGGCTGCCACAAAGAAAAGGGAGTCAAACTATTCTCCAAAGCACCTGAGGGTAGAACAAGAAGCAATGGGTGGAAACTAATCAAGGAGAGAAGCAACTTAGAACTGAGGAGAAATTTCCTGACAGTGAGAACCATTAATCAGTGGAACAGAAGTTGCCTCCAGAAGTTGTGAATGCCCCAACACTGGAAGTCTTTAAGAAGATGCTGGATAGCCATTTGTCTGAAACGGTACAGGGTTTCCTGCCTAGGCAGGGGGTTAGACTAGAAGACCTCCAAGGTCCCTTCCAACTCTGCTATTCTAAAGTAATTTAGATGCAACCTCGCCTGCCAAATATTTTAGTCGGTAGAGCCCTGACCGAAATTGGGATGCAAATTCCATTCCCACATGCCAAACTAAGGAAGGGTTGGGTGGATCCGATGTGGGTGTAGGAAGAGGTAGGTTGGATATGCCAGAAAAAATAATAATAACAATAGTTGTTAATCTGATGTGTGGTAAGAAAGAAAAATGTGCGAAGGGAGTTTGCTTTGGAATTTGCAAAGAACGTTGGCTGGTGGGCATGGAGTTTATTTTGTTTGAATGTATACAAGGAAAAAGAGGGGGAAAGCATAAACTTTTGGGGCGTACATATTATCGTTAACTAAAACCAGACGACCCCCCCCCCTCAAAATGCCAGAGGACGATGCACGAAGCCATCATAACTGGAAAAAAGTGTGATTTCACTTAGTTACTTCAGCCACAAACTGACAGCTTAACTACCTCAAAAGTCTAGACTAGAATTTGCAACGAAGGTCCGAAAGTGGGAAATATTTAAAAAATATTTTGATTCCCCCCCCCCTATCTGGACCCCAAGTGAGGGAGCAGAGCCTTAACTGGTTTGTTTATTTGTTTATTTTAAATGTATCCTGTCTTTGCTATTTGTACAAAGCAGTAGAGATATCTAACAAGCCTCCTCCTTTCCATTTTCCCCCACAACCTTGTGAGGTGGGTAGGATTAAGACAGAATGACTGGCCCAAAGTCACTCAGCCACCTTTCATGGCTAAGGCAGGACTGGAACTCACCGCCTCCTAGTGATTAGTTGTCTTTAAAAGGCTTCCTTTATTTACTTCCGTAATCATTGGCTCTTCACTTTTCTGGATGTAATCATTCAAGCTGTGTTTTTCTTCTTCCACAGTCTGTTTTACTTGTAGGAGTCCTCACCACCCTCTGCTCTTGGTAGATATAATCGGTCAACATCACTTTTAGGGTGCAAAGCATGATTCATTGTCAGAAGCTTCCTTGCTTTTCTGTCCAAATTGTCCAACTCCATCTGGGTCCAGTCAATTATTCCTGCAGAGTATCGGATCGCAGGTATAGCCCAGGTATTTATGGCTTTTATGATGTTTCCTCCACTCAATTTGGACTTTAATATCTTGCGAATTCGTCGAATGTACTTGGCTGAAGTTAATTCCTTGACTTTATTATGCATTAAGTCAGAGGCCTCTAAAATCCCCAAGTACTTGTAGCCTTCTTGTGCTTTTACTGCCTTTCTCATTTCTTCATTCTCAAGTTCAATTCCATCATCTTCTATGACCTTGCCTGCTTTGTTTGCCATTGTTGCACATTTGTCAATTCCAAACTGCATACCAATGTCTTGGCTAAATTCTTTTGTGCTTTCAATTAATACATTCAGTTCAGCTTTCGTTTTACCAAACAGCTTCCAATCATCCATGTACACCAAGTGCGAAATTTTCAGTCCTTTCTTTGCAAGTTCGTATCCACAGTTCATCTTCTTCTTCAAAACGATTGTCAGTGGTAGCATTGAGAGTATAAAAAGTAGGGGTGAAAGGGAATCGCCCTGGAAAAATGCCTCGTTTAAATTCAACTTTCACCCGGTACTTCTTCATTAGCGATAAGCTTCGTTTTTCCAGAGGTTCATTGAAGTTTCCATGAATTTTTGTACGTTGCTGCTGATGACGAAGATTTTCAGGCCTTTCTTGATCCAGCTGGTGCGGAACTGAATCAAATGCTTTCTTATAGTCTATCCGAGCCATGAACAGGTTGGTTCTATTTTTTTCTATTGTTATATGATGTTATCTATGTAATAAAAAAATAAAATTATTATAACAGGTTGGTTCGTCTTTTCTTTGAATTCTTTAGAATTAGGCTTGTCAATCAGCAGTTGGTCCTTCAATCCTCTTGAATTTTTACAGCATCTTTTCTGTTCTACAGGAAGAAATTCATTCGTCCAGTTTTTTTGCTTTTTCACTTTTTCTTCCAGTAGCTTGTCAGCTCCATGCCCTGGTTGCCTAGCAGTGGGAGCTGTGCCCTATAGCTCATTATTTATTTATTTATTTATTTATTTATTTATTTATGTTGTTGTTGTTATTATCATTATTATTATTGTTATGTGGTTAACCTTTGGTGAGATTCACAGCCTTTGGGGCTGGTTGGTAGCTCAACCAGTTTTTTTTTGTGGCAAATTTGTTGTTAAAAATGTAGTCCTGTGATTGTGCGACGTTAAAAATGGCCGCGATTGTGGTCCCGTTGCCGAGTGCCCAGTTACGGGGACTACAGGTTCGAGGTTCGAGGTTCATTTTATTTATATGCCGCCCTATTCCCAGCGGGACTCAGGGCGGCGCACAAACCCAAGGAGGGGAAGGGAAACACAAAAACTACAACAAAAAGTACAGGGCATTTAAAACAACCAACAGCCACTATCTATTTATCATTCTATCATTTTATCTATCTGTCTATCATCTCTCTCTCTCTCTCTCTCTCTTCTATCTCTCTATCTGTCTACCTGTCTATCATCTACTATCTATCTATCTATCTATCTATCTATCTATCTATCTATCTATCTATCTATCTATCTATCTATCTAGGACATGGTGGCTCAGCGGCTAAGACACTGAGCTTGTCGATCAGAAAGGTCGGGAGTTCGGCGGTTCGAATCCCTAGCGCCGCCTAACAGAGTGAGCTCCCGTGACTTGTCCCAGCTTTTGCCAACCTAGCAATTCGAAAGCATGTTAAAAAATGCAAATAGAAAAATAGGAACCACCTTTGGTGGGAAGGGAACAGCGTTCCGTGCACCTTTGGCATTGAGTCATGCCGGCCACATGACCACGGAGACGTCTTCGGACAGCGCTGGCTCTTCGGCTTTGAAACGGAGATGAGCACCGCTCCCTAGAGTCGGGAATGACTAGCACATCTGCGCAAGGGGGACCTTTACTATATTTTCCACAGATTTATGGCGCTTAGGATTAAAATCCCAGGTTTAGGTGATCCTCAACTTAGAACCGCAATTAAGCCCAAAATGTACAAGGTTAAGTGAAAAATTTGCTAAGTGAATTTGTCCTATTTTACAACTTATCTCGCCCTAATGGTTAAGAGAATCCCTGCCGTTGTTAAATTAGTAGCACCGTTGTTCAGTGAATCTGGCTGGACTCTGCCGGCCAGGAGGTCGCAAAATGAGTCCTGAACACTGTGACTGTCATAAATATAAGTCCGTTGCCAAGCCGCCGAATCGTAGATCACATGACCCTGGGGAGGCTGCCATGGTCGTAAGTGTAAATAACGGTCATCCCCTCCCCAGTGGTGTCGTAACTATGAACCGTCCCTAAATGAACTGCTGTAAGTCCATCATAAATGCTGCCTTTATGATGTTGGACCTCACAGAATAGTAGTTAAAATATGAGGCTAAGTCTTTTTTTAAAAAAGGGTTGAGGTGGGATACTTGGATGGGAGACCACTCCGAAATCACAGGAAGCCGTCAGAAGTCGCCATTGTCAGTGCCGTCGTAACTTTGAACCGTCACTATATGAACTGTTGGGAGTCCGAGGACTACCTGCACAAAAATAATGAACAGTAAACCCATGGCAAAGTCAGATCCAGAGAAAAATAGAATAGAATAGAAAAAAATTGAAGGGAATGGAGTAGAATAGAAAAGAATAGAATAGCAGAGTTGGAAGGGACCTTGGAGGTCTTCTAGTCCAACCCCCTGCCTAGGCCGGAAACCTTATACCATTCCAAACAAATGGCTATCCAGCATCTTCTTAAAGACTTCCAGTGTTGGGGCATTCACAACTTCTGGAGGCAACTTCTGTTCCACTGATTAATTGTTCTAACTGTCAGGAAATTCCTCCTCCGTTCTAAGTTGCTTCCCTCCTTGATTAGTTTCCACCCAATGCTTCTTGTTCTGCCCTCAGGTGCTTTGGAGAATAGGTTGACTCCCTCTTCTTTGGGGCAACCCCTGAGATATTGGAAGGCTGCTATCATGTCTCCCCTGGTCCTTCTTTTAATATCCATCTCTAGATGGATAGAGATAGTTGATAAATACAATACAATAGCAGAGTTGGAAGGGACCTTGGAGGTCTTCTAGTCCAACCCCCTGCCTAGGCAGGAAACCCTGTACCGTTTCAGACAAATGGCTATCCAACATCTTCTTAAAGACTTCCAGGGTTGGAGCATTCACAACTTCTGGAGGCAACTTCTGTCCCACTGATTAATTGTCCTCACTGTCAGAAAATTTCTCCTCCGTTCTAAGTTGCTTCTCTCCTTGATTAGTCTCTCCTTGATATACGTAGCCTGTATATCGGTGATTGAACTAATATAGATTCAGCTTTTTGTTCTTTGGTTGAGAAGCTGTGTCTGATTTTTGTAACCCCGTGGACCATGGTCTGCCAAGCCCCCGTCCTCCACCGTCCACCCGAGTTTGCCCAAATTCCCATTCATTGCATTGAAGACCCTATCTCACTCTCTGCTGTTCCCCTCCTCTCCTTTTGCCTTCCCTCTTCCCCAACATCAGATACAGATAGATTAACAGAGTTGGAAGGGACCTTGTAGGTCATCTAGTCCAACCCCCTGCCCAAGAAGGAGACCCTGCACCCTTTCTGACAGATGGCAGTCCAGTCTCTTCTTGAAAGCCTCCAGGGATGAAGCTCCCACAACTTCCAAAGACAACTTGTGTTCCATGGGTTGATGGTTCTCACGGTCATTAAATTCCTCCTTATTTCGGGGTTGACTCTCTCCTTGGTCAGTTTCCATCCATTCTTCCTTGTCTGGCCTTCGGGTGCCTTGGAAAATAGTTGGACCCCCTCCTCTCTCTGGAAGCCCCTCAAATATTGGAAGATGTTATCCTTTCTCCCCTGGTCCTTCTCTTCACTAGACTAGCCAGGCCCAGTTCCTGCAACCTTTCATCGTATGTTTGAGCCTCCAGGCCTGCTTTGATCATCTTAGATAGATTCTGATTAGCAGAGTTGGAAGGGACCCTGTAGGTCATCTAGTCCAACCCCTAGCCCACACAGGAGACCCTACACCATTTCTGACAGATGCCAGTCCAGTTTGTTCTTGAAAGCCTCCAGTGATGAAGCCCCCACAACTTCCAAAGGCAACTTCCGTTCCATGGGTTGATTATTCTCACTGTCAGGAAATTCCTGTTTATTTCTAGGCCGAATCTCTCCTTGGTCAGTTTCCATCCATTATTCCCTGTCTGGCCTTCGGGTGCTTTGGAGAATATCTTGACCCCCCCTCCTCTCTGTGGCAGCCCCTGAAATATTGGAAGATCCCCCCCTTTCTCCCCTGGTCCTTCTCTTCACTGGACTAGCCAGGCCCAGTTCCTGCAACCGTTCTTCGTATGTTTTAACCTCCAAGGCTGCTTTGATCATCTTAGATAGAGTCAGATTAATAGATGGCATCCAATCTCTTCCTGAAAGCTTCCAGTGATGAAGCTCTCACACAAGATGATCAGAGGGCTGGAGGCTAAAACTGGCAGCTGATTCAGACAGTGAGGAGGTTGGTGAGGAACCTGGGCCAATCCTGGAGTCTGGGGAAGGCTGGGAGGAGGGCTCTGCGTCGGAGGCAGAGAGGGGGCCAGGGCCGTCTGGCAGTGATCAGGTACCTTTGGAGTTGGACATTAGTGAGGCAGAATAACAGCTGGAGCCTGTTCCCATTCCTATTATCTATTCCATTCCATTCCATTGGATTCCTGTCCTATCCTATCCTATCCTACCCTACCCTACTTCTATTGCTATTATTATTGCTATTCCCCATTCTACTCTACTCTACTCTATTCTACTCTACTCTACTCTACTGCTACTGCTACTGCTACTGCTACTGCTACTGCTACTGCTACTGCTATTGCTATTCTCTATTCTATTCCATTCCATTCCATTGGATTCCTATCCTACCCTACTTCTATTGCTATTGTTATTGCTATTCCCTATTCTATTCTTATTCCATTCCATTCCTATTATCTATTCCATTCCATTCCATTGGATTCCTATCCTATCCTATCCTACCCTACTTCTATTGCTATTGTTATTGCTATTCCCTATTCTATTCTTATTCCATTCCGTTCCTATTATCTATTCTATTCTATTCCATTCCATTCCTATCCTACCCTACCCTACCCTACTTCTATTGCTATTGCTATTCCCCATTCTATCCTACCCTATCCTACCCTACTCTACTTCTATTGCTATTCCCTATTCCCTATTCTATTCTATTGGATTCTTATCCTATCCTACCCTACCCTATCATACCCTACTGCTATTGCTATTGCTATTCCCTATTTTATTCTTATTCCATATTCTATTCTATTCCATTCCATTCCATTCCATTGGATTCTTATCCTACCCTACCCTTTTCTACTCTATTTACATAAAAGTAAATAAAATTGAATAGGGGAGTGATGAACAAGTACCAGCCCAAATACTCATTTAAATTGTTCAAGTACTCCTTAATTCTGAGAGCCCAGCCAAATAAGGCTGGAAGGTACGGGAGGAAGGAGGAAGGAAGGAAAAGAAAGGGAGGGAGGGAGGAAAGAAGGAAAGAAAAAAAGGAAGTGAGGGTGGGAGTGGGGAATTGTGATGTGAAAGGAGGAAGGAAGTAAATAAGGAAGGGAGGGAGGAAGGAAGGAAGGAAAGGAGGGAGGGAGGAAAAGGGGAGGTGGAAGGGAGGAAGAAAATAAAGAATGATAGAATATTAGGGAGGGAGGAATTTTGATGTGAAGGGAGGAAGGAAGAAAAGTAAAGAGGGAGGAAGGTATTAAAAGAAAGGAAGGGCGGGAGGAAGAAAGGAAAAAGGGAGGTGGAAGGGAGGAAGAAAAGAAAGAAGGATAGGTAGTTAGAGAGGGAAGAATTTTGATGTGAAGGGAGAAAGGAAGAAAAGTAAAGAGGGAGGAGGGTATTAAAAGAAAGGAAGGAAGGGAGGAAGAAAGGAAAAAGGGAGGTGGAAGGGAGGAAGAAAAGAAAGAAGGATAGATAGTTAGAGGGGGAAGAATTTTGATGTGAAGGGAGGAAGGAAGAAAAGTAAAGAGGGAGGAGGGTATTAAAAGAAAGGAAGGAAGGGAGGAAGAAAAGAAAGGGAGGGCGAGAAGGATAGATAATTAGGGAGGGGGGAATTTTGATAAGGGAGGAAGGGAGGAAAGACGGGAGGAAAGAAAGAAGCAAGGAAGGAAGTTCCAACCTTGTTTTCAACAGCTATAAACAAACTCACCACTTTGTTATTGCAGAAATCCCTTCAGCCCTGCGCTTCAACCCTTTCCATCAAATCCATGCTGGCTGGGGAATTCTGGGAGTTGAAGTCCGCCTGTCTTTGGCCAAGGTTGGGAAGGAGAGCTCGGAAGGAGGCTATTTTTATGCAGGGACGCTTGGGCCCAAGGCAGACTTTCACATAACCGCAATGGCATTTGCAGTGGTGTTTTTCCAGCTGTGCTCGGTTGAAAAAAAAAACAAGTGGGGGCGGAGCTTTGCAAATTGGCTCCCTCTCTTAAACCCCCCCCCAAATGGCCCCAGAAAGCCATTGGATCTCAGCATGGGAAGCAGCTGGGATCCCAGGCTGTTGTGGATTCCAACCGGCATCACCGCCGTTGCTACGGCAACCTTTGGCCAGCTCATCCTCTGGACCCAGGAAAGGCCGAGCCTCCGAATTTAGCCTGACCAGGTGGCTCAGTGGCTAAGACACTAAGCTCGCCAGTCGGCAGTTCGGGCGGTTCGAATCCCTAGTGCAGACCTCCTGCGTGAGCAATGGGGGGTTGGACTAGATGACCTCCAAGGTCCCTCTTCCAACTCTGTTATTGTTACTTGATTTCTTAGGTTCCTCTTTGGCCTCAAGCCCTTTTCCAGAGTTCAGAGCCAGGATGCCAAAATATCCATTCACACGTAGGTTCGTTTGGAGGTTTTCAATCATTCCAGATCTTTCTTGTCCCAAGAGGTGTTTTTTTTTAGTTTTATTTTTTTTTCAAAAGGCAACTTGGACTTTTGTTTTTCCTTGAAAACGTTTTGCTTCCCCTCCCTTCTTTTTTTTAAAAAAACAATTTTTATTTTTTTTTATTTTAGCAATAGCAGTTAGCAATAGCAGTTAGACTTATATACCGCTTCATAGGGCTTTCAGCCCTCTCTAAGCGGTTTACAGAGTCAGCATATATTGCCCCCAACAACAATCCGGGTCCTCATTTTACCCACCTTGAGCCTCCAGTCCCCTAATCCTCTTTGTTGCTCTTCTCTGCACTCTTTCTAGAGTCTCCACATCTTTTCTACATTGTGGTGACCAAAACTGGATGCAGTATTCCAAGTGTGGCCTTACCAAGGCATTATTAGAATAAGGCATTAACGTCAAACCTCAACTTTTTACTTTTACATGATAGTTTAAACTAGCCATTTCCATAACAACAAATCTGTCCAATTGGTAAAACCCAAAAACAAAGTTTCATTTCCCCCCTACCTTGAGCACAAAGTCCAGAAATGGTTTCCAAGTAGAAAATAAAGGAATTGTTTTCCCTTCAACAAAGCAGCCAATTTAGCCATCTCGGCTAATTTCATCAATTTTTGCAGCCATCCGTCCATGGTGGGGATTGAAATGTCCTTCCATTTCTCGGTGTAATCTTGCCTCCATCAACATATATAGCATCCAAGTTCCATTTGTCCCCCCCCCCTCAAGTCTTTTTCCATTACACCTCAAAATCTCTGTTCGAATGGACAGCCATTTGTCTGAAACAGTATAGGGTTTCCTGCCTAGGCAGGGGGTTGGACTAGAAGACCTCCAAGGTCCCTTCCAACTCTGCTATTGTATTGTATTGTATAAATTACTCAGTGATAGTCATAGCTGTACCTGTAAACACATTTTCTGAACGCAGCCTTGGGACCTTGGAGGTCTTCTAGTCCAGCCCCCTGCTCAAGCAGGACAACCTATACCATACAAGTGACTGTCCAGACTCTTCTTAAAGACCTCCAGTGATGGAGCATTCACAACTTCTGGGTGGCAAGCTGTTCCATTGATTAATTGTCTTCACTGTTAGGAATTTTCTCCTTAATTCCAGGTTGCTCCTCTCCTTGATTAGTTTCCATCCGTTGTTTCTTGTCTTGTCTTTTCATGCTTTGGAGCATAATCTGACCCCCTTTTCTTTGTGGCAGCCCCTCAAATAGAATCAAGATCACGTGAAGTGTTAATACCACTTTATAATGCCTTGTTAAGGCCACACTTGGAATCCTGCATTCAGTTTTGGTCACCACGATGTAGAAAAGATGTGGAGACTCTAGAAAGAGGGCAGAGAAGAGCAAGAAAGATGATTAGGGGACTGGAGGCTAAAACAGATGAAGAACAGTTGCAGGAACTGGGTAGGTCTACTTTAATGAAAAGAAGGACTAGGGGAGACATGATAGCATCTTCCAATATCTCAGGGGTTGCCACAAAGAAGAGGGAGTCAAACTATTCTCCAAGGCACCTGAGGGCAGAACAAGAAGCAATGGGTGGAAACTAATCAAGGAGAGAAGCAACTTAGAACTGAGAACAAATTTCCTGACAGTCAGAATAATTAACCAGTGGAACAGAATTTGCCTCAAGAAGTTGTGAATGCCCCAACACTGGAAG
>NW_028261387.1:94431350-94446964 GCF_051295495.1 Thamnophis sirtalis
GATTCCCTCCCCACCCCCAGTCTGGAGCCCAGAGGATGGTGTAGGAACCTCCTGGCAGGCTGACTCTGTGGAAGAGGCTACTCAACCATTTTTCTCCCTCTCCCCTTTCTCTACAGGGAAGTCGGAGGGAGCTGGCTGGGAGCAGCTGCCTGAAGGCCAGAGGCGGGAACCAGGTGAAGATGCTACGGCGGTGAGTCCAGGGCCGCTGTCTGTCGGAGAAGGCCAGCCAAAGGGAGATCCACGACTTGGGTTTTGTCTTCCTTGAGTGGGACGGTTGACGGTCATGGAATATGATGACGCAGACGGGTACAAAGAGGGGCTTGGTGGTCCGGACTTGGAGGATGAAAGATGCTATAGGTTGCAACTGCCCTGGCGGTACCACGCAGCCCAGCCATGGATTTTGGTTGCATCTCAAGAGAGCCACTCGCCTTTTCCGGGGAGCGTGGCTAGAGTCCGAAGACCAAGGACGGGGAGAAGGCCAGCCCTGCCGGATTTTTTGGGTGGGGGTGTCTCCAATCTCTCTTTGAAAGGCCAAGTGTTGAGGCTTCAGCTCCAGACGTGACTTCTGCAATCTTTTCCAAAACTATTTTCCCAATTTTCCAGCAACTGAGTGAGGGATTTTTTGGGAGGGAACTGTTTTTTTTTTTTTTTGTAGGACAGACGCGTGGATCCGGGATGGCGGGAGATCCGAGCGCGTCTTGCTCCAAATGCGCCTGGATTTCTCCCGGAAGCTTCTGCTTTTCGGAATCAGGCGTTGTTTGTCGGGGGAAGCTGGTGTCCATATTATTCCCTCTGGATGTGGAGTCGGAAGAGCTGGGAAAAGAGGAGGACGGTTGCAAGACGATTGTGGCCTTTCTCTCTCGCCCGGCCTATGAGGTCACCGTTGAAATGTTATTTCCTTATTCTGCGAGCTTAAAAATAAAAGATCTGTTTTTTTCCCCCCCTTCCTTATCCCTGTGCAATTCTTCATCACTTCCCTTTCTTTGTTTCTTGGTGTGTCTCCAGCTAGATAATGCAAGCCCACATCCTCCTTACATGGGGAAACACTCCAGGTGGGAGATAAGAGAGTAGGCCGGCTTGGTATTTAGGAGGAAAAAGGGGTGAAACAGATGGGCCGTTTTTACACAAGTAGTCCTCGACTTATAACCAACACGGATGCCCAAGATTTCTGTCGCTAAGCGAGACAGTTGTTAAGGGAGCTTTGCCCACATTTTACAATCTTTCTTGCCAGCATTGTTAAGTGAATCGCTGCAGTTTTTAAAGTTAATACTGTGTTTCCCCCAAAATAAGACAGGGTCTTATTTTCTTTTGACCCCCAAAATAAGTGCTTGGCCTTATTTTGGAGGAGGTATTATTATTATACAATTGTATCACAGCGGCCAGTTGTTTCGCCGGATTTGGCATTGGTTACTAGTTGGGCCCCATAATTATTAGTATTATTAGTATTATTAGTATTATTAGTATTATTAGTATTATTAGTATTATTAGTATTATTAGTATTATTAGTATTATTATTATTAGTATTATTACTATTAGTATTACTATTAGTATTACTATTAGTATTACTATTAGTATTATTAGTAGTATTACTATTAGTAGTACTAGTACTAGTAGTACTAGTAGTACTAGTATTATTAGTAGTATTAGTATTACTATTAGTATTACTATTAGTATTACTATTAGCATTATTAGTAGTATTATTAGTAGTATTACTATTAGTAGTACTAGTTCTAGTAGTACTAGTAGTACTAGTATTATTAGTATTATTAGTATTACTATTAGTATTACTATTAGTATTACTATTAGTATTATTATTAGTAGTAGTAGTATTACTATTAGTACTAGTAGTACTAGTAGTACTAGTAGTATTAGTATTAGTAGTATTAGTAGTATTAGTATTACTATTAGTATTACTATTAGTATTACTATTAGTATTACTATTAGTATTACTATTAGTATTACTATTAGTATTACTATTAGTATTATTAGTATTATTAGTATTTTGAAACAAAGTTTTTTTATTTTTTATTACGTATTTCACCTTCTTTTATAAACAGAGCATTGTTCAGGTTCCCTCCCCTTTACGTCTTATACAATACAATACAATAGCAGAGTTGGAAGGGACCTTGGAGGTCTTCTAGTCCAACCCCCTGCTTAGGCAGGAAACCCCTATACCGTTTCAGACAAATGGCTATCCAACATCTTCTTAAAGACTTCCAGTGTTGGGGCATTCACAACTTCTGGAGGCAACTTCTCTTCCACTGATTAATTGTTCTCACTGTCAGGAAATTTCTCCTCCGTTCTAAATGGCTTCTTCTGTTATAATCGTCTGTTACACATAGTTCATTTTACATCATATTTTCATTTCACATTTCTTCTTTCCATATTTTCCAGCTTGATTTTAATTTCTTCTTACTATATAAACCAGGGGTATCTAAACTTGGGAACTTTAATCTTAAAGTTCCCATGTTTGGACACCCCTGATATAAACAATATCATTATTTGCCTGTCTGAGTTAAAATCAAATTTAACGTATCATTTCCATCTATTATTCTATCTTACGGTCAATAAGATATACTCTCAAGTTTAATTTTATCTAGTAAACATTTCACATTTTCAACATTGGAGAATAGTTTGACTCCCTCTTCTTTGTGGCAGCCCCTGAGATATTGGAAGACTGCTATCATGTCTCCCCTGGTCCTTCTTTTCATTAAACTAGACATCCCCAGTTCCTGCAACCGTCCTTCATATGTTTTAGCCTCCAGTCCCCTCATCCTCTTTCTTGCTCTTCTCTGCACTCTTTCTAGAGTCTCCACATCTTTTTTACATCATGGTAACCAAAACTGAATGCCGTATTCCAAGTGTGGCCTTCCCAAGACCTTATAAAGCAGTATTAACCTTCACGTGATCTTGATTCTGTCCCTCTGTTGATGCAGCCTAGAACTGTGTAGGGTATAATTGTGTTGGCTCAACCACAAAGGCGCATGGAACGCTGCTACATTCCCACCAAAGGTGGCCCCTATTTTTCTACTTGCATTTTTACATGTTTTCGAACTGCTAGGTAGGCAGAAGCTAGGACAAGTAACAGGAGCTCACTCCGTTACGCGGTGCTAGGGATTCAAACTGCCGAACGGCCGACCTTTCTGATCGACAAGCTCAGCCTCTTAGCCCCTGAGCCACCTCTCAGTGCACGACAACTCCCAGAATTCCCCAGCCTCTTTCTAAGCCAGTGTTTCTCAACCGTGGCCACGTTCAGAGGTGTGGGCTTTGAATTCCCGGGGAATTCTGGGACTTGGGAAGTTCCACGCATCTCCAAAATTGCTAAGTTTTTATTTATTTATTTATTTATTTATTGAATTTATAGGCCGCCCAATCCCGAAGTTTTGTTGTTTTTTTTTTAATTTTTCCCTGCTGTTGACAATATACTTGAAGATTGCTTTTTAACATCCCATAGATCCATCTTATCTTACAACAGTCTTACTTCTTCTTCCCTCCCTCCCTCTTTCCTTCCCTCGTTTCTTCTCTCCTACTCCCCTTCCTTCCCTCCCTCCTTCCCCTTCTCTCCTTCCTTCCTTCCCTCCTTCCTTCCTTCCCTCCTTTCTTTTCTCCTTCTCTCCTTCCTTTCCCCCTTCCTTTCCTCCTTCCTTCCCCCTTCCTTCTCTCCTACGTTCCCTCCTTCCTTCCCTCCTTCCTTCCCTCCTTCCTTCCTCCTTTCTTTCTCTCCTTCCTTCCCTCCTTCCTTCCCTCCTTTCTTTTCTCCTTCTCTCCTTCCTTTCCCCCTTCCTTTCCTCCTTCCTTCCCCCTTCCTTCTCTCCTACGTTCCCTCCTTCCTTCCCTCCTTCCTTCCCTCCTTCCTTCCTCCTTTCTTCTCTCCTTCCTTCCCTCCTTCCTTCCCTCCTTTCTTTTCTCCTTCTCTCCTTCCTTCCCCCCTTCCAATCCCGAAGTTTGAGGAACGTTGCGCTAACCATTGTCCCTGGGCTCCTGGGGGAGTTTTAGCCCTGTGCAAAATTTGAACCCGTGCTTCTTCCGAAATAATTTCTCTCCCCAAAACAAGCATCTCTGCAAACAGCCACCGGTTTGTGAGCCAAAACCTCCCTCAACCCACACGCTGACTCACAAGCTGTAGCCGGGAACATGGCTACACACAAACACACTCACTCACTCACTTACACACACACACACACAGAGCTCCCCCCCACCCAAGAAAAGACCCAAAAGAATGTAAATTTTGCCCCCCCGTCTCTTAACACTGAGCATCCCCAGCCTTGCTGGATGTTTTTCCCAGTTCCCTGCCTTCCCGTTGGGCCGCCTGTCCCCCCCCCCTCCTCCTTATTTTGGGGGCTTTGATTTATGGCACTGACTGAAGCCATGCAGCTGTGAGTGAAAGTCCCAGGTGGGTTTCGGGTGGGTGGGGAGCAGTTTGTTCTCACTGTGTCTAATCCGTCCCAGACCCCGATAAACAGCCGTGAGAGATTTCAAAAACACCAGATTGCAGCCACTGGGCTTTACTGGTGGGGACTGGGTGGAGCGGTGGGGGGGAATGGGGGTGGGTGGGTTCTTCTCATGTTCTGTAAATAAATATCCTGTTTAAAAAGAAGCATTTGGGGTTTGTTTTTTAAGGAAGCAAACTTCGGCCCTGGAAATACGAGGAGTGTGTGTGGGGGGGTCTTTTGAGGAGAGGCTGGTCCAGCCACTGTGACTGCCAGGGGGTTTCCAGGGCCACCTAAACTTCTCAGATATTAACATTAGCAGAGTTGGAAGGGACCTTGGAGGTCATCTAGTCCAACCCCCTGCCCAAGCAGGAGACCCTACACCATTTCTGACAGATGGCAGTCCAGTCTCTTCTTGAAAGCCTCCAGTGGTGAAGCTCCCACAACCTCTGAAGGCAACTTCTGTTCCATGGGTTGATGGTTCTCACTGTCAGGAAATTCCTCCTTATTTCTAGGTTGAATCTCTCCTGGGCAGTTTCCATCCATTGATCCTTGTCTGGCCTTCAGGGGCTTTGGAGAATAGCTTGGCCCCTTCCTCTCTGTGGCAGCCCCCCAAATATTGGAAGATGCTCTCCTGTCTCTCCTGGTCCTTCTCTTCATTAGACGAGCCAGGCCCAGTTCCTGCAACCATTCCTCATATGTTTTTAGCCTCCAGGCCTGCTTTGATCATCTTAGATGGATTCAGAATAAACAGAGCTGGAAGGGACATTCTAGGTCATCTAGTCCAACCCCCCAAGTAGGAGACTCTACACCGTTTCTGAGAGATGGCAGTCCAGTCTCTTCTTGAAAGCCTCCAGTGATGAAGCTCCCACAACTTCCGAAGGCAACTTCTGTTCCATGGGTTGATGGTTCTCACTGTCAGGAAATTTCTCCTTATTTCCAGGTTGAATCTCTCCTTGTTTCCATCCATTATTCTTCCTTCTCTGGCCTTCGGGTGCTTTGGAGAATAGCTTGACCCCCTTCTTCTCTGTGGCAGCCACTCCAATATTGGAAGATGCTCTCCTGTCTCCCCTGGTCCTTCTCTTCACTAGACTAGCCATGCCCAGTCCTTGCAACTGTTCTTCAGGTAGGTAGGTAGGTAGGTAGGTAGAGAGAGAGAGATTAACAGAGTTGGAAAGGGACCTTGTAGGTCATCTAGTCCACCCCCCCACTCCGTTCCTGGCCGATGCCAGTCCAGTCTCTTCTTGAAAGCCTCCAGTGATGAAGCTCCCACAACTTCCGAAGGCAACTTCTCTTCCATGGGTTGATGGTTCTCACTGTCAGGAAACTCCTCCTTATTTCCAGGTTGGAGCGATTTGCGGAATGGATAGATAGATGATAGATAGATAGATAGATAGATAGATAGATAGATAGATAGATAGATAGATAGACAGACAGACAGACATGAGAAGGAAGGAAGGAAGAAAATGGAGGGAGGAAGGGAAGGAAGGAAAAGGGAGGAAATAAGGGAAGAGGGAAGGAAGGAAAGAAGGAAATGGAGGAAGGGAAGGAAGGAGAAAGAAGGAAGGAAGGAAGGAAGGAAGGAAGGAAGGAAAGGAAAGGAAAGGAAATGGAGTGTAGGAGGAAGGGGGGGACCTAGGGAAGGAAAAGGTAGGATATAAGGGAAGAGGGAAGGAAAGAGAAGGAAGGAAGCAAAGAAGGAAATGGAGGGTGGGAGGGAGAGAAGGAAGGAGAAGGGGGCAAGGAAGGAAAGGGATACAGAGAGAGAGAGAAAGGACAAGAAAAGAGAAAAAGCTGAGATGCTCCATTCGCTTTGGCAGCCCCCCCAAAGGTGCCAGCCCATTCTACCTTTGCCTCTTCTCCTTCTTCCTCCTCCTCTTCTTCTCCTTTTCCTTCCTTCTTCTTCTTCTTCTTCTTCTTCTTCTTCTTCTTCTTCTTCTTCTTCTTCTTCTTTTCTTCTTCTTCTTCCTCCTCCTCCTCCTCCTCCTTCTCTACCTTCTCCTCCTCCACCACCTCTATCCTTTCTTTCTTTCTCTTCCTTCCTTCCTTCCTTGCTTCCTTCCTTCCTTCCTTCCTTTCCTTCTTTGTTTTTCTGCCCTTCTTCTTCTTCTTCTTCTTCTTTCTTCTTCTTCTTCTTCTCTGCTTCTGCTTCTGCTTCTGCTTCTGCTTCTGCTTCTCCTTCTCCTTCTCCTTCTCCTTCTCCTTCTCCTTCTCCTTCTCCTTCTCCTTCTTCTTCTATTACTTCTACATGTCCTTCCCTGGTTGATCCTCTCTCCCTCCTTCTCTCTCTCCCCCCCCTCCCCGGTCTCCAGCATCCTTGGCTCAGGGCTCGGCCTCCTTCTCTGAGACAGGAAGGTGTCCCCAAGTCTCAGGAAGGAAAAACACTCTGTGCTGAACCCAGAAAGGGCGTCTCGGTGGGGCCAAGCCTGGCCCAGATCCAGTCCTGACATCACCTGGGAACTGCATCCCGAAACGCAGCTGTCCTCCGCTTTTGTCTTCTGCTCCTCGCTTCTAGGGGCTGTGTTTTTTTTCCAAAACGTTCCAGGGATGTTTTCATCCTTCTTTTTATAGCATTTTCCCCTCCCAAATATTTTAGGCTCTCGAAATGTTTAACCCTCCCGAGAGCCGCAGTTTTGGAGAGGGAAAAAGGATCCGGCTCTCGCAAGGCAAATCCTTCTCTCCGGCTTTCCAGCATTTGAAGAAGATCTGGGGAGGGTCCCCGGGGTGGGATCGGAAGAGGGATCCCAGCACTGAGGTTCCAGATCAACACTTCCCCACCTCCCCAGTTATTTGTTTGTTTGTTTGTTTAATATATTTATATGCAGCCCAATCCCAAAGGACTCCGGGCGGCTTACAAAAGATATAAGAAAAAACACATAACAATAAAGAAAACAATTTAAAAACAACAAACACCCTCATACATTCATTCTAGTCGGGGCTGGACCTCAACATTGAGGTCAACAGCCCCAGGCCTGCCGGAACAGCCAAGTTTTTACAGCTTTCCTGAAGGCCATGAGAGTGGGAATGGTCTGGATCTCCGGGGGGGAGTGGTTCCAGAGAGTCGGAGCAGCCACAGAGAAGGCTCTCCTCCGGGGGCCCGCCAGCCGACGCTGTTTGGCTGATGGCATCTGAAGGAGGCCCAATCTGTGGGATCTTACTGGCCGCTGGGAGGTATGTGGCAGTAGGCGGTCTCGAAGGTATCCTGGCCCTAAGCCATGTAGGGCTTTAAAGGGGATAACCTTGGATTGAGTCCAGAGACCAATTGGTAGCCAGTGCAGCTCACGGAGGACAGGTGTAACATGGGTGTACCTCGGCACACCCAATATCGCCCGCGCGGCCGCAGTTCAATTTGATTCACTGGTTTTAGGGGTTGTCAATCTGGAATTCCAAAAGTGCTCCCCTGAGATTGGTGGCTTTCATGACCAAACTAGGGAACATCATCAGTGCTAGAAGGGAGTGGGGATTGTGGTGGAGGAGGAGGAGGAGGAGGAGGAGGAGGAGGAGGAGGGCTGTGGGATCCTTGGTGCTCTCTGAGCTTGATGATTTTCTTGCAAACGTTTTGTGACCCAGCTAGGTAACATCATCAGTGTTAGAAGGGAATGGGATTCATGGAAAAGAAAGGAGGAGGAGGAGGACAGGGGGGGGGGTCCTTGGTGCTCTCTGAGCTTGGTTGTTTTCTTGCAAACATTTCGTGACCCAACTAGGGAACATCATCAGTGCTAGAAAGAAGGGAGTGTTGGAAAAAGAGGAAGAGGAGGGAGGGAGGAAAAAGAGGAGGTGGACAACTGTGGGATCCTCCTTGATGCTCTCTGAGCTTGGTGGTTTTCTTGCAGATGTTTCATGACCCAACTAGGTAACATCATCAGTGCCAGAAGGGGGTGGGGTTTGAGGAGAGGAAGGGAAGGGGAGGAGGAGGAGAAAGGAGGAGAGGGAGAAGGAGGAGGAGGAAGAAGAGGAGGAGGAGAATTGTGGGGTCCTTGGTGCTCTCTGAGCTTGGTGATTTCCTTGTAGACATTTCATGACCAAACCAGGGAACCTCATCAGTGCTAGAAGGAAAAAGGAGGAGGAGGACTGTGGGATCCTTTGTGCTCACTGAGCTTGGCTGTTTCCTTACACACATTTCATTGACCCAACATAATTAACATCATCAGTGCTAGAACGGGGTGGGGTTTGAGGAGGGGAAAGGGAAGGGGAGGAGGAGGAGGAAAGGAGGAGAGGAGAGGAGTGGGAGGAGGAGAAGGAGGAGGAGGAGGAGGAAGAAGAGGAAGAGGAAGAGGAGGAGGAGGAAGAGGAGGAAGAAGAGGAGGAAGAGGAGGAGGAGGAGGAAGAGAGGAGGAAGAGGAGGAGGAAGAGGAAGAGGAGGAAGAGGAGGAGGAGGACTGTGGGGTCCCTGGTGCTCTCTGAGCTTGGTGGGTTTTTTTGCAGACATTTCATGACCCAACTAATACCATCATCAGTGCTTGAAGGGAGTGGGAATTGTGGTGGTGGTGGTGGAGGAGGAGGACTGTGGGATTCTTGGTGCTCTCTAAGCTTAGTGGTTTTCTTGCAGTTGTTTCATTACCAAATTAGGTAACATCATCAGTGCTCCAAAGGAGTGGGTTTTGCAGAGTACTGAAGGAGGAGGAGGAAGAGGAGGAAGAGAAAGAAGGAGGAGGGAAAAAGAGGAGGAGGAGGAGGTGGTGGTGGAAGAAGACTGTGGGATCCTTTCGTCTCTCTGGATTTGGTGGGGTTCTTTTTTATAGATGTTTCACGACCCAACTAGGTAACATCATCAGTGCTACAAGGAAGTGGGTTTTGCAGAGTGGAGGAGGGGAGGAGGAGGAGGAGGAGGAGGAGGAGGAGGAGGAGGAGGGGCGGAAGGTCCTTGATTCTCTCTCTGTGGCTGGTTTTCCTGCAGACTCCACAAATCATAAATGTGATCACCACTTGCCAGCTTCTCACAAGCAAAATCAGTGGGAGAAGCCGCTTAAGGACCACACGATTCACTCAACGACTGGAATGATTTACTTACCATCCATGCAGGGGGGGAAAAGGTTTCTAAAATCAGGCATGACTCATCAAACCATCTCCTCGCTCAGCAGCAGAAATTCCGCTCCCAAAAATGGTCATAAGTTCGAGGCCTAATCTGTTCCTTATTTTGATTTAAATCCTTACAGTCCCCAGGAAATGTAGCTTTACAGAAGTCAAAGTGCTTGAAATGTTTTCAGCCTCTTCGGCCGGCCGGCTCCCAGAATAATCCAGGAACATTTCTCGTTTTTATTTATCCTTCCCTCGACTTTCCCCAAGGACGGGTCGACCCGCAAGACCCCGAAAACTGACATTCGCAACGTGTGTTTTGATTTTATTTAAAACCGCTAGCATTTGATGGACCCCTGGAGGTTCTGATCGCACAACATGTTTAGCCAGGTGAGGAAAAAGGCAGGCAAATGTTTTTGGACAATACGGTGTTTATTTTTTGTTGGGGGGGGGGGCGGTTTCTCAGGGCTTCGGACGTAACACGATCCCACCGGATTTTTCTTAGCTGATTTATTTAATTATTTATTTTATTTGGTCCAACATGTACGAGATAGCAGGCATAAGTATGAACAAGGACATTTATTTATTTATTTATTTATTTATTTATTTATTTATTTATCTATCTATCTATCTATCTATCTATCTATTTGTTTATTTATTTATTAGACTTATATACCGCTTCATAGGGCTTTCAGCCTAAGCAGTTTACAAATTTTTTTAGCAAATTGAGTCAGCAACTTGCCCCCACAGTCTGGGTCCACATGAACAAAGAATGGATGGATAGATAGATGGATATAGATATAGATAGATAGATGTAGATTATAGAAAGACTAGATAGATAGATAGATAGATAGATAGATAGATAGATAGATAGATAGATAGATAGATGCAGACGATAGAAAGACTAGATAGATGGATAGATGTAGATGATACAAAGATTAGAGATAGATAGATAGATTGATTGATAGATAGATAGATAGATAGATAGATAGATAGATTCAGACGAAAGAAAGACTAGATAGATGATAGATGTAGATGATAGAAAGACTAGATAGATAGATAGATAGATAGATAGATAGATAGATTGATGCAGACGATAGAAAGACTAGATAGATAGATAGATAGATAGATAGATAGATAGATAGATAGATTGATGCAGACGATAGAAAGACTAGATAGATAGATAGATAGATAGATAGATAGATAGATAGAATAGATAGATAGATAGATAGATAGATAGATAGATATTAGAACGAATACACACACATACACACACAAACACCTCAAAAAAATAAAGGGAACACAAAAATAAGATCCTAGATCTGAATGAATTATTAAATACTTTGTTCATTACATAGTTGAATGTGCTGACAACAAAAATCACACAAAAATTATCAATGGAAATCAAATGTAGCAACCCATGGAGGTCTGGATTTGGAGTTGCACTCAAAATTAAAGTGGAAAAAAAAAACACTACAGGCTGATCCAACTTTGATGTAATGTCCTTAAAGCAAGTCAACATGAGGCTCAATAGAGTGTGTGGCCTCCACGTTCCTGTATGACCTCCCTACAACGCCTGGCATGCTCCTGATGGAGTGGCGGATGGTCTCCTGAGGGATCTCCTCCCACACCTGGACTAAAGCATCCCCCAACTCCTGGACAGTCTGTGGTGCAACGTGGTGTTGTTGGATGGAGCGAGACATGGATGTCCCAGATGTGCTCAATTGGATTCAGGTCTGGGGAAGGGGCGGGCCAGTCCATAGCATCAATGCCTTCGTCTTGCAGGAACTGCTGACGCACTCCAGCCACATGCAAGCATTGTCTTGCATTAGGAGGAACCCAGGGCCAACTGCACCAGCATATGGTCTCACAAGGGATCTGAGCAGAGGTGGGTTCCAACCAGTTCGCACCTATTCGGTAGAACCGGTTTGTCAAATCTACCGAACCGGTTAGAATAGGTTCCACCAGTGGACCCGGAAAGCAGTCCACGCCTACAGAAGAGGTTCCACATTTTTTTGAAACCCACCACTGCTAAAGGGGGTTTAGGGGTGCAAGGATCTTGTAACTCGACCGCTTTAAGACTTGCATGCTTCAAATGCCAGAGTTTCCTGAGCAAACGTGACTGGAGGAGGAATTCTGGGAGTTGAAGTCCACAAGTCTTAAAGCTCTCAAGTTTGAACACCCCTGGGGTTTTTTTCCTAAAGGGTTAGGGGTGCAAGGATCTTGTAACTCGACAGCTTTAAGACTTGCATGCTTCAAATGCCAGAGTTCCTGAGCCAACGTGACTGGAGGAGGAATTCTGGGAGTTGAAGTCCACAAGTCTTAAAGCTCTCAAGTTTGAACACCTCTGGGGTTTTTTTTCCCTAAAGGGTTAGGGGTGCAAGGATCTTGTAACTTGACAGCTTTAAGACTTGCACACTTCAATGCCAGAGTTCCTGAGCCAACGTGAATGGAGGAGGAATTCTGGGAGTTGAAGTCCACAAGTCTTAAAGCTCTCAAGTTTGAACACCCCCGGGGGTTTTTTCCTAAAGGGTTAGGTGTGCAAGGATCTTGTAACTCGACAGCTTTCAGACTTGCATGCTTCAAATGCCAGAGTTCCTGAGCCAATGTGACTGGAGGAGGAATTCTGGGAGTTGAAGTCCACAAGTCTTAAAGCTGTCAAGTTTGAACACCCCTGGTTTTTTTTTTCCTAAAGGGTTAGGGGTGCGAGGGTCTTGTAACTTGACAGCTTTAAGACTTGTGTGCTTCAATGCCAGAGTTTCTGAATAGCTACTTGGACCGACCTAAGTAGCCATAGCAATAGCAGTTAGACTTATATACCGCTTCATAGGGCTTTCAGCCCTCTTTAAGCGGTTTACAGAGTCAGCATTTATTGCCCCCATAGTCTGGGTCCTCATTTCACCCACCTCGGAAGGATGGAAGGCTGAGTCAACCTTGAGCCGGTGAGATTTGAACCGCCGAACTGCAGATAGCAGTCAGCTGAAGTGGCCTGCAGTACTGCACCCTAACCACTGCGCCACCTCGGCTCTTACTAATTCATAATTTCATATCCAGTCACATGGGTGGCAAGCCACTCCCATCCGGTCACATGGGTGGCAAGCCGCTCCCACAAAGGAGGCCACACCCACAGAGTAGGTTCGAACAATTTTTGAAACCCACCCCTGGATCTGAGGAGCTCATCTCGGTACCTAATGGCAGTCAGGTTACCTCTGGCGAGCACATGGAGGGCTGGGCGGCCCCCTAAAGAAATGCCACCCCACACCATTACTGTCCCACTGCCAAACCGGTCCTACTGGAGGATGCTGCAGGCAGCAGGACTGTCACATCTGTCACATTGTGCTCAGTGTGAACCTGCTTTCATCTGCGAAGAGCACAGGGCGCCAGTGGCGAATTTGCCACTCTCGGTATTTTCTCTGGCACATGCCAAATGTCCTGCGCGGTGTTGGGCTGTAAGCACAACCCACATCTGTGGACGTCAGGCCCTCATACCACCTTCATGGAGTCTGTTTCTGACAGTTTGAGCAGCCATGTGCACATCTGTGGCCCGCTGGAGGTCATTTTTGCAGGGCTCTGGCGGTGCTCCTCCTGTCCCTCCTTGCACAAAGGCGGAGGTAGCGGTCCTGATGTTGGGGTGTTGCCCTCCTACGGCCTCCTCCACGTCTCCTGATGTACTGGCCTGTCTCCTGCTCGCGCCTCCATGCTCTGGACACTACGCTGACAGCAGGGCCGGATTCAGATGAAAAGAGGCCCTAGGCTATTCCACTTATGAGGCCCTTTCACCTCCCATTTTTAAGTTTGTAAATGACATGAGAGACAATAAAATACATCATTACTGGAGGGAGGAGTAGAAGGAAAGATAGGAAGGAGAGGAGAAAGGAGGCCAGAGTAGGAGAGAGGGGAGGAAGGGGAAGAAGAGGGGAAGAGGAGAGGAGAGGAAGGGGAAGGAGAGAAGGGAAAGGAGAGGAGGAAGGAAGGAAGGAGAGAAGAAAGGGAGAAGGAAGGAGGGAAGGAGAGAAGAAAGGAAGGAAAGGGAGGAGGAAGTGAAGGAGGGAAGGAAGGAGGGAGGGAAGGAAGGAGGGAAGGAAGGAGAGAAGGAGAGAAGAAAGGAGGGAAGGAAGGAGGGAAGGAAGGAGAGAAGAAAGGGGGGAAGGAAGGAGGGAAGGAAGGAGGAAAGGAAGGAGAGAAGGAGAGAAGAAAGGAAGGAAGGAAGGAGGGAAGGAGAGAAGGAGAGAAGAAAGGAGGGAGGGAAGGGGGAAGGAGGGAGGGAAAGAAGGAGGGAGGGAAGGAAGGGAGGGAATGAAGAAGAGAAGAAAGGGAAGGAAGGAGGGAAGGAAGGGAGGAAGGAAGAGAGAAAGGAGTAAAAAGATGGGTTTATGGAATGGTATATGTAAATACATATTATTATTTGTATGTTTGGATCATATAATTGTGATGTATAGAACTGGATATATCAATATCTATCAATATATATATAGCTGGCCTCCCGACGGGAGGGCGGCTCTGCTCTGCGGCAAAGGCAGCGAGGCCAGACGCCTCCCTGCTGCGCTCAGCTGCCCGGCTCGGCCCCTCACCCTCACCTGACTGGCCGCTGGTGGGCTCCGCGTCGACGGGGCAGCTACTGGGAGCAGCCGCGCCTCTCGCCCGACCGCCGGTGCTGGGAACGTGGGGGGGCTCCCCAACTGCCGTGGCGCTGGAACGATCTTAACCAATACATTTTTATGTTTGTTTATAAACATATGTGTAGAATTTCTCCTTGAACACCTCCACAGTCCCAACTTCTCTTGTTTTGTAATTCTGTAAGGGTCTCCTGCTTGAGAAGGGGGTTGGACTAGAAGACCTCTGAGGTCCCTTCCAACTTTGTTATTCTGTTAAAAGCCCAAATATAATATTCAGAGAATTGGAAAAACAGCTTCTCCTAATCTCTCTGAAAGTCTGCTGGCTATTCTCCTTCCTCCTCCACCACCACCACTATCCTCTTTCTTTCTTTCTTTCTTCTTTCTTTCTTTCTTTCTTTCTTTCTTTTTTCCCCTCCTTCCTTCTCTCATTCTTTCTTCCAGCCTTCCCCTCCCTCCCTCCCACCCTTTCTTCTCTATTCTTCCTTCCTTACTCCTCCCTTCTGTTTCATTCTTCCTTCCTTTCCTCCCTCCCAGCCTTCCTCCCATCCTTCCTCGCTCCTTCCTTCCTTCCCTTTCACTCTTCCTTCCTTCCCTCCCTTCCCTTCCCTATTCTTCCTTCCTTCCTCCCCCACTTTGCCTCCTCCCTCCCACTTTCTTTCCTTCCTCCCTTCCTCCATTCCCTTGCTGTTTCCTTCTTTCACTCCTTCTGTCTGTCTTTTTCTTTCTTTCTTTCTCTTCTTTCATTTCTTTCTTCTTGTTTTCCTCCTCCTCCGCCTTCTCTTTCTCTTCCTCCTCCACCTCCTCTTCCTCACCACTTCTATCCTGTTTCTTTCCTCTTCCTTTCTTCTTCTTCTTCTTCTTCTTCTTCTTCTTCTTCTTCTTCTTCTTCTTCTTCTTCTTCTTCTTCTTCTCTTCTCCTTCTCCTTCTTCTGTCCTCCTCCTCCTCCTACACTTTCTCCTCCTCCACTACCTCTATCCTCTTTCTTTCTTTTTTTCCTTTCTATCCTTCTTTCTTTCTTTCCCTTCCTTCCTCTTTCTTCTTCTCTTCTTCTTCTTCTTCCTCCTCCTTCTCTTTCTCTTCCTCCTCCACCTCCTCTTCCTCCACCACCTCTATCCTCTTTCTTTCTTTTTTCTTTCTTTCTATCCTTCTTTCTTTCTTTCCCTTCCTCTTTCTTCTTCTTCTTCTTCTTCTTCTTCTTCTTCTTCTTCTTCTTCTTCTTCTTCTTCTTCTCCTTCTCCTTCTTCTGTCCTCCTCCTCCTACACTTTCTCCTCCTCCACCACCTCTATCATCTTTCTTTTTTTATTTTTTCTTTCTTTCTTTCTTTCTTTCTTTCTTTTTTCTTTCTTTCTTTCTATCCTTTCTTTCTTTCCTTCCTTCCTCTTTCTTCTCTTCTTCCTCCTCCTCCTCCTCCTCCTCCTCCTCCTCCTCCTCTTCTTTTTCATCTCCTCCCCCTCCCCCTCCCCCTCCGTTCTTCTTCCAAATCCCAGAAGGGGACAGGGTGTGAAACCTACGGGGTGAACAGCAGGTTAATTTCCAGTTGCAGCTTCCCT
>NW_028261387.1:94447164-94535267 GCF_051295495.1 Thamnophis sirtalis
CTACACGTGCAGTGGTGCATTAACCATTAAGCAAGACTAAGCACACGCTTAGGGGCACCAGTGAGCTTTAATCCGCCACTGACTGCACACGGGTGAAATGGTAGAGGATCTCCTGCTTGAGCAACCGCGGGGGGGTCAGACTGGAAGACCTCCAAGATCCCTTCCAGCTCTATTCTGATGGATGGATTGTTTGATCGATTGATGGATCGATGTTTCTGGATTGAAAGTCGACTCTCGTGAAGCCAAACCCAGTAACATCACTGGTGCTAGAAGGGAGTAAGGATACTACCGAGGTGGCGCAGTGGTTAAATGCAGCACTGCAGGCTACTTCAGCTGACTGCAGTTCTGCAGTTTGGCTGTTCAAATCTCACCGGCTCAGGGTTGACTCAGCCTTCCATCCTTCCGAGGTGGGTGAAATGAGGACCTGGATTGTTGGGGGCAATATGCTGACTCTGTAAACCGCTTAGAGAGGGCTGAAAGCCCTGTGAAGCCAGTATATAAGTCTAACTCCTAGTGCTATTGCTATTGCTACTCTCTGTTTATATCAGAGGTGGGTTGCTCACGGATTCGGCCCGGATCGGGCGATCCGGTTGTGGCGGCGGCAGGAGGCTCTGCCCACCCGCCCGGATGCTTCTGCCCATGCGCAGAAGCCTTACGTATGCGCATGAGCTCGTGCAGGCGCATGAGTTAACCAGTAGTAAAAGAAAATAGACACCACCACCCCACTGGTTTATATGCCAGTAGCTTGCCTTGTCAGTTTTGGTGGGATGTCCTTGATGGTCTCATGATTGGGGTATTGTTTTGCGCTGGTTGTTTTATTTGTCTGGGGTTAATCCATGCTTATCTATGTTTCTCTTTGGGATCCTTGCTGTTCTACAAGCTCAATTCCTTTCCTTTCTTTTTTTGGCATATATTTCAGGACCTCAGAAAGGGCATCAAACGATGCCGGGGGGTGGTGGAACAAGGAGTACAGGCAGTCCTCGATTAATGGCGGTTCGCGTTCCAAGTTTTACAACGGCACCGGAAAAAAAGTGATTTATGACCATTCTACACACTGATGACCATTGCGGCCTCCCCCACGCTCACGTCATTGACATTACGGGTGCTGGACAACGGGCTCGCCTTTATGACGGTTTGCAAGCCGGTTTCAACGGGGGAAACCCGATTCACTTAAAGACCGGGTGGCTAATTGAACGGGTGCAGTGATTCGCCGAGCAAAGGGGGCGAGAGCCGTCGTGAAGCGGGGCCCAGCTCACTTGTGTCTCCCTTAGTGATGTAAATGTCGGGCTCAGTTGTGGTCGTAAGTCGAGGACTACCTGTTTTAAATGCTAGTGGGCATATGGCGAAGATTTTTAAAAAACGGCTTGTTGCGTGGAGTCACAAAGTGCGTCGGTGTGTGTCTTTGACGCCATGGGGCGTCTGTCGTACTGCCTTTGTCACTAGGATTTCTATAAAAGGGTGAGTGATAACTAACACGATTTGGATGCTTTTCAGATTTCTAAAAGAACGCACATATGGTGCTGGGGGGGTGAGATCCAAATTTCTGGGAATAAGCCGTGTTCTCTTCCCCCTCTTTAAGTGTGGGTGGGATCCCATTGCTTGGAAAATAGATGACAGGTCAGCCCTCCCTCTCCAGGCTGGGAATGGAGGGGGAGGGTTTCAAGGACTACAGTTCCCAGCCAGAGTGGAGCTCATGGGTCTTGGAGTCCAGGCGCCCCAGAATCTGCAACTGTGAGATCCTTGGTGTTTGAGTTCTTGGTGGTTCGGCTGTCGATGTTTCATGGCCCAATGAGGTAACCTCATCAGTGCGAGAAGGGGGGGGGGGAGGTTTCTGCATGATGGATGAGGAAGAGGAGGAAGATGATGATGATGATGATGATTGGGGGGGGTTTGGGTTCTCTCTGATCTTGCTTGTTTTCTGGCAGGCGTTTCAAGAGCCAACTAGGTAACAGCATCAGTGCTAGAAGAGGGGGTTGTGGAAAAGAAGAGAGGAGGAGGAGGAGGGGGGAGGAGGAGGAGGAGGAGGAGGAGGAGGAAGAAGAAAAGAAGAAAAAGAAGAAGAAGAAGAAGAAGAAAGAAGAAGAAGAAGAAGAAGAAGAAGAAGAGAAGAAGAAGAAGAAGATGACGATGACTGTGGGGTCCTTGATGCTCTCTCAGCTTAGCTGCTGGTGGGGTTTTTTTGCAAATGTTTCATGACCCAACTAGGTAACGTCATCAGAAAGCCCCACTCCTTTCTAGTACACTGATGATATTCCCTAGTTGGGTCATGAAGAAAGCACCAAGGTCTAAATCCCTACAGTCCAACAACAATATCATCTCCTCCTCCTCCTCCTCCTCCTCCTCCTCCTCCTCCTCCTTCCTCCTCCTCCTCCTCCTCTTCCTTCGAGCACTGATGATGCTACCTAGTTGGGTCATGAAACGTCTGGAAGAAAAGCACCAAGGTTTAAGTCCCTACATTCCAACAACAATGTCATCTCCTCCTCCTCCTCCTCCTCCTCCTCCTCCTCTTCTTCCTCTCCTCCTCCTCCTCCTCCTCCCTTCCAGCACTGATGATGCTACCTAGTTGGGTCATGAAAAGCCTCCGAGAAGAAAACCCAGCTCTGAGAGGACCAAGAACTCCCATCCCTTGAACCCTGAGCAAATGCAAATCCTCTTTTGTAACTAGGCTGTCAGGAATCCAGGGGTGAAATCCAGAGCTGACTCAGTTTCCCACCAGCCCAGTCAAGGGCCGGGCGGATTCCTAAACCCCAGGCTTGTGGGAATGATTCAGTCAGCATGGCGTGACTTGGTGTAAACACTTCCCAACTCCGCTCGGCTGCCGGGGAGGAAGATGGCAATCTGCCTATGTGTTTCTCCGATGCCCCCGAGGCACGCCAGTTTCACTCGCTTGCTTTCCTAACTCCCGAAGTGATGACAGGGGCACATTCTTCCTCCACTGAGTCCTCGGTTTGTGCCACGCTGAATGGGCAAGGGTGTTTGCATTGCCTTAGCAGCCTGGGGCCTTTTTTTTAATGCAAAAAGAAAGAAAAAAAGAAAAGAAAAGAAAGAAACAAAAGAGAGGGAGGAGGCAGGGAGAGAGGATGGAAGGAAGGGAAGAAAGAAAGAAACAAAAAGGAAAGAAAGAAAGAAAGAAAGAGAGAAAGGAGGAAGGTAAGGAAGGAAAGAAAGAGGAAAGAAAGAAAGAAAAAGGAAGGAAGGAAAGAAAGAAAGAGAAACAAAGGAAGGAAAGAAGAGAGAAAGAAAAAGAAAGAAAGAAAGGATGGGGAGGGAAGAAGGGAAGGAAGGAAAAAAGAAAATGGAAGGAAAGAAAGAGAAAGGAAGGAAGGAAAGAAAGAAAGAAAGAAAAAGGAAAGAAAGAAAGAAAGAAAGAGAAAAAGGAGGGAAAGAAAAAGAAAGGAAGAAAGGAAGGAAAGAAGGGAGAAAGAAAGAAAGAGAGAGAGAAAGAAAGGAGGATGGGTAGGGAGGAAGGAAAGGAAAGAAAGAAAAAGAAAGAAAGAAAAAGGAAGGAAAGAAAGAGAAAGGAAGAAAGGAAGGAAAGAAGGGAGAAAGAAAGAAAGAAAAAGAAAGAAAGAAAAGAAAGAAAGGAGGATGGGGAGGGAGGAAGGGAAGGAAGGAAAGAAAGAAAAAGGAAGGAAAGAAAGAGAAAGGAAGAAAGGAAGGAAAGAAGGGAGAAAGAAAGAAAGAAAGAGAAAGGAGGAAGTGAAGGAGGGAAAGAAAGAAAAAAGAGGGGAGGGAGGGAGGGAAGGAAAGGAAGGAAGGAAAAAAGAAAGAAAGAAAATGTGTAAATATTGGATTTGTGTGATGAGCAATTTACAGGAAATGTTGAGACATTTACAAGATGTTGAGACTCTGGAAAGAGGGCAGAGAAGAGCAATCAGGAGGATGAGGGGATTGGAAACTGAAACATACCATGAACGGTTGCAGGGACTGGGCCTGGCTAGTCTAGGGAAGAGAAGGACCAGGGGAGACAGGAGAGCATCTTCCAATATTTGAGGGGCTGCCAGAGAGGAGGAAGGGGGTCAAGCTATTCTCCAAGGCACCTGAAGGCCAGACAGGGAAGAATGGATGGAAACTGATCAAGGAGAGATTCAACCTGGAAATAAGGAGAAATTTCCCAACAGTGAGAACCATCCACCCATGGAAGAGAAGTTTCCTTTGGAAGTTGTGGGAGCTTCATCCCTGGAGGCTTCCAAGAAGAGACTGGGCTGCCATCGGTCAGAAAGGGTATAGAGAGCCTCCTGCTTGGGCGGAGGGTTGGACTAGATGACCTACAAGGTCCCTTCCCACTCTTTTATTCTGCCAAAACTTTGACATGTAATCTGTATCCTATGCCCAGGGCTTTCCACCCAGCCCATGGATGGCTGAGAAACCGGGACTAGATGGGCTGAGGGCCTGATCCATCCCCAGGGCTCTTCAATGCTATTACACTGAGTTTGCTCCTTGGTGTGTTGAGGTAGTAACTGGTAACATTCCTTGGGGTGCCGAATTGCAGCCTGGAGGTCCTGCCAAGGACACGGGGCTGAGCCATTGCCCAGATGCCAATTCACCCAGCTGCAGAAGTTACAATGGGCGTGCAATTTCATTTTTTCCCCCACGTGATGGGTATTCAGAGCATAAAAGAAGCAGCGAAGGGAAAGAGATGGATGGCTGGAGGGAGGGAGGGAGGAAAAGGAAGATGGGTAGAAAGAAGAGAGGGAGATGAATGGGATGGAAAGAAGGGAGGAAGGAAAGAAAGAGAAAGAAGAAGGCAGAGAGAAAGGGGAGAGAGGGAAGAAGATGGAAGGGAGGGAGGTGGACAGAAGGAAGGAAGGAAGGAAGGAAGGAAGGAAGGAGGGGAGGTGGATGGAAAGATGGATAGAAAGAAGAGAGGGAGATGGATGTGAAGGGAGGAGGCAAAGGGGAGGGGAAAGGAAGGAAGGAAGGAAAAGAAAGAAGAAAGAAAGAGAAAGAAAGAAGAGAAAGGAGAGCGAGAAAGATGGAAGGAAAGGGGAAGGAGGGGATGAATGGATGGATGGAAGGAAGGAAGGAAGGGAGTAATGGAGAAAAGAAAGAAGAGGGAGATGGATGGGAAGGAAGGGAGGAAGGAAAGAAAGAAAGAGAAGGAAGAAGGCAGAGAGAAAGGGAAGGGAGGGAGATGGATAGAAAGAAGGAAGGGAGTAATGGAGAAAAGAAGGGAAGGAGAAAAGGAAGGAAGGAAGGAAGGAAGGGGTGGAGGTGGATGGAAAGATGGATAGAAAGAAGAGAGGGAGATGGATGTGAAGGGAGGAGGCAAAAGGGAGGGGAAAGGAAGGAAGGAAGGAAAAGAAAGAAGAAAGAAAGAAAAAGAAAGAAAGAGAGAAGAGAAAGGGGAGCGAGAAAGATGGAAGGAAGGGGGGAAGGAGGGGATGGATGGATGGATGGATGGATGGATGGATGGAAGGGAGTAATGGAGAAAAGAAAGAGGGAGGGAGATGGATGGGAAGGAAGGGAGGAAGGAAAGAAAGAAAGAGAAGGAAGAAGGCAGAGAGAAAGGGAAGGGAGATGGATAGAAAGAAGGAAGGGAGTAATGGAGAAAAGAAGGGAGGGAGAAAAGGAAGGAAGGAAGGAGGAGAGAAGGAAGGCATAAAGCATTGACTTGACTTAAGTGGCATTGTTATTTTATTATCCCCTTTTTATCTACGACCTGTCAATCCCGCCAGCATTTTTTAAATCCTCCCAACCGCCCCGCAAAGAAGCTTTGAGAGGGAAAAAGTGATTAAACTGGTTCTTATCATTATTTATAGTCCAAAGATCACATTTGCATCCTGACCCTGCCGATCAAGGCCAACGTTCCCAACGGCTCCTTCCTGATGCTTTCCAGCTGGAGCTAGAAGAGAGATTTGGCAGCACATCCATGCAAGACATCACATTTATCTTGAAAAAAGCTCAGCCGTGCAGCTTCTGGCTTGGAATTCTGGGAGCTGTAGTTTTCCTCCTCCCGTGAAAGCCATGTTTTTCAACCTCCGTCCCTTTAAGAGGGGCGGACTTCAACTCCCAGAATTCCCCAGCCAGCCACTAGTACTATATTATAATACTGTACTATACGAGCACTATATTATACTAATACTATACTAGTACAATACTATACTAATACTATAGTATACTATAACATACTATACTATATCAATACTATACATACCATACCAGACTATATTCCACCATACTAGTACTATACTAATACTATACTAGCATTATACTATACTAATACTATACTAGTACTATACTAGTACAATACTATACTAGTACAATACTATACTATAGTATATTATACCATACTTATACCATACCAATACTATACTATACCGGACTATACTATAACATACTAGTACTATACTAATACTATACTAGTACAATACTATACTAATACTATAATATATTATACTATACCATACTATACTATACTATACCAATACTATACCATACCATACCAGACTATATTACACCATACTAGTACTATACTAATACTATACTAGCACTATACTATACTAATACTATACTAGCATTATACTATACTAATACTATACTAGTACAATACTATACTAATACTATACTAGTACAATACTATACTATAGTATACTATACCATACCAGACTATACCAAACTATACTATACCATACTAGTACTATACTAATACTATATACTAGTACAATACTATACTAATACTATAATATATTATACTATACCATACTATACCAATACTATACCATACCATACCAGACTATATTACACCATACTAGTACTATACTAATACTATACTAGCACTATACTATACTAATACTATACTAGCATTATACTATACTAATACTATACTAGTACAATACTATACTAATACTATACTAGTACAATACTATACCATACTATACTATACCAATACTATACCATACCAGACTATACTATACCATACTAGTACTATTCTAATACTATACTAGTGCTATACTATACTAATACTAATACTATGCTTCAGACTATACTATACCATACTATGCTAATACTATGCTAATACTACTACTATACTAATACTATACTATATGACACAATACAAATACTAGTACAATACTAATACTATACTTATAACATTATACTATATTATCACATCATAATATATAGTACAATTATTAGACTAGATTGATTTTTTATTTGTCACTTCTTGTTCCGGCTTTGTTTCCCACCATTCAGAGTCTCCCAAGGAGGCCGGTCTCAAAAGATTGTGTAAAGGAATAAAAATATCCCGAGGAAAACCTGCAAATCCTCTTCCCAAGCTGGTAAGGTACCGACCTAGAGAAAGGGTTAATTCAATAACCAGGTCAAGCGTAGGGTGAGAGCGGCTGGGTAGATTGTAAGGTTTTATTTAATTGAAACCTTTATACAGCTGCCCGTTTTATGATCAGCTCTGGGCGGCTCCCATTCAAAAGTTAAAACACACAAAAGTATATTAAAACTACCAAATGAAACTCATTAAAAGGTTCAAATTACATGCTTCAACGGGAGGCTGGATAAACTCATTTTCTGCACAGGCTATTTAATTATTCTATTTTTACTTATTTATTTTTATCCCACCTCTATTATTTTTTTTATAAGCAAATTAAAGTGGCAAACAGGCCTAATACTCCTGCCTCTTCCTATTTCCCCCCCCCCAACCACAACAATCCTGTGAGGTAGGTTGGGCTGAGAGAAAGACATTGGTTCAAAGTCACTCAGTTGGCTTTCGTGCCTAAGGCAGGACTAGAACTCACCGTCTCCTGGTGATTGGCTCAAAGTCACCCATCCAGATTTCATGCCTAAGGCAGGACTAGAATTCACCGTCTCCTGGTGATTGGCTCGGTCACCCAGCTGGCTTTCATGCTGAAGGCGGGACTAGAACTCACGGTCTCCTGGTGATTGGCTCAAGGTTACCCAGCTGGCTCTCACACCTAAGGTGGGACTATAACTCACCATCTCCTGGTGATTGGTCCGAAGTCATCCAGCTTTCATGCCTTAGGCGGGACTAGAACTCACCGTCTCCTGGTGATTGGTCCAAAGTCTCCCAGTCGGTTTCGTGAGAAGGTGGGACTAGAACTCACTTTCTCCTGGTTTCTAGGTCAGCACCTTAGCCATTAGATCAAACAAGCTGAATTTGCTCTGAAGACTAAACAACGAATATAATCAAACTAACCAAGGTTTGTGCGATTGGAGAAGACAACGGAGAGAATTGTGTTGGGTGAAATGTGTAGGCAGTGGCTATACAAGTATTTTTAAACCTTGGTCCCTTTAAGATGGGTGGACTTCAACTCCCAGAATTCCCCATCCATCCATCCATGCTGGCTGCAGAATTCTGGGAGTTGAAGTCCGTTCGCCTTAAAAGTAGCCAAGATTGAGAAAAACTGGATTAGAGAATTAGAAAGTGGTGTGTTAGAAGGAAACTGCAATTCCATGATCACTGTTGCGCACTGGTTTTCTATTACACCCGATTGTATATTTCGATTTCTTTTATCGTATCTAAAATCTACCCTTTTAGCGCAGTGTTTCTCAACCTTGGCCACTTGAAGATGTCTGGACTTCAACTCCCAGAATTCCCCAGCCAGCAAATGCTGGCTGGGGAATTCTGGGAGTTGAAGTCCAGACATCTTCAAGTGGCCAAGGTTGAGAAACACTGTTTTAGCGCATCTTTCATTCCAAGGTTGCTTCTCTTAGAAATCCAAGCCCAATGTGATTTGCCAATCAAGAGTGACAGGCATAAAGGGAAAAACAATAGCATCAGAAAGAACAATGGAAGATGAGACTATATTTAGATCCTGATCAGCTTTGAAAACCTTTCAAAAGCAGATCCACAGCAGTTGTGATATAATACTGTTATTACACAACCTGCTAAGTCTGTTTGTCTTTTGGCTGGCCTGGCTGAGCCGGCAGTGCTGGTTTAAGGTAAGGCCCGATGGATTACGGAAATGCAGACATCGGATTCATTCAGTAAACAGACGGGTTGGCTGGAAGACCGAGGGAGGCATTCCCATCCAGGGATCTGGAGGAGAAAGTCTCATGAAATAGACGCGGGTGGATGGATGGATGGATGGATGGATGGATGGATGGATGGATGGATGGAGTGGATGGATGATAGATGAATGGATGGATGGATGGATGGATGGATGGATGGATGAATAGATGGATGGATGGATAGATGGATGGATGGATGGAGTGGATGGATGATAGATGGATGGATGGATGGATGGATGGATGGGTGGATGATAGATGAATGGATGGATAGATGGATGGATGGATGGATGGATGATAGATGAATGGATGGATGGATAGATGGATGGATGGATAGATGGATGGATGATAGATGAATGGATGGATGGATAGATGGATGGATGATAGATGGATGGATGGATGGATGGATGATAGATGGATGGATGGATGGATGATAGATGAATGGATGGATGGATAGATGGATGGATGATAGATGAATGGATGGATGGATGGATAGATGGATGGGTGGATGGATGGATTGATGGATGGATGATAGATGAATGGATGGATGGATGGATGGATGGAGTGGATGGATGGATGATAGATGAATGGATGGATGGATGGATGGATAGATGGATGGATGGAGTGGATGGATGGATGATAGATGGATGGATTGATTGATTGATGGATGGATGGATTGATGGATGGATGATAGATGAATGGATGGATGGATAGATAGATGGATGATAGATGAATGGATGGATGGGTGGATGGATGCATGGGATGGATGATAGATGGATGGATTGATGGATGGATGATAGATGAATGGATGGATGGATGGATGGATAGATGGATGGAGTGGATGGATGGATGATAGATGGATGGATGGATTGATGGATGGATGATAGATGAATGGATGGATGGATGGATGGATGGATAGATGGTTGGATGGAGTGGATGGATGGATGATAGATGGATGGATGGATTGATTGATGGATGGATGGATGGATTGATGGATGGATGATAGATGAATGGATGGATGGATAGATAGATGAATGGATGGATGGATAGATGGATGGAGTGGATGTATGATAGATGGCTGGAGAGATGGATGTATGATAGATGAATGGATGGATGGATGGATGGATGGATAGATGGATGGATGGATAGATGGAGTGGATGTATGATAGATGGATGGAGAGATGGATGTATGATAGATGGATGGATGGATGGATGGATGGATAGATGGATGGATGGATGGATGGATAGATAGATAGATAGACAGATAGGGATGGATGAGATAGGAGGATGGGATAGATAGACAGACAGCTATGCCTCGACTCCAGATTCCGTATCGTTCCGACCATGACCTGGGAACACCCGTTCTTAAGAGGGGCTCCCGTCCTACAAAGGCTTTTCCATGTCCCCCCCCACGTCCCCATCCTGGGGACACCCTCCAACCCCCAACCCCAAATCAGGAATGGAGTGTGGCAATCCCCCCTCCCCACCTCTCCGCCATGCAGGGGAGAGGCGAGGGGCCTTTCCAGAAATGGTGTAGTAAGGTCTCCTGCTTGGGCCCAGGGGTGGGGGTGGTGGAGTTGGACTAGAGGACCTCCAAGGCCCCTTCCACCTCTCTTATTAATCTATTCTCTTCCTCCCACCTTCCTTATTCGGGACCAGACCTTGGATGAGGAAGGGGAGGAAGGTGGGGTCTCATCCGAATTCCTCCTCCTTCTCTATTATTGCAGTGTTTCTCAACCTTGGCCACTTGAAGACGTCTGGACTTCAACTCCCAGAATTCCCCAGCCAGCGAATGCTGGCTGGGGAATTCTGGGAGTTGAAGTCCAGACGTCTTCAAGTGGCCACCGTTGAGAAACACTGCTCTATTGAGCCAGGCGTGTGACCCAGGTTGATAAGCCGGGATGATGAGCAGGGAGGGGGCATGTCTTAAGCAGCGACATGGGACCCCTCCCCCTTTGATTCTTTTTTTTTTATGATTTGGGGGAAGAGACCCTCGATGACACACCGGGAAGTGGGTTTGTGTTTTTTTGTGGGAGTGCAGGCAGGTGAGTAAGGTGGGAAGAGCGCAGGTGGTGTTCGGGCTTGGAGGGAGGAGGAAAAGGAGGAGGACCAGAAGGGGGACACGAGCAAGGGGGGGATCCCCCCTCCCCATCTTTTCTGCCTAGGCAGGGGCCGGGGTGGACTAGAAGACCTCCAAGCTCCCTTCCAACTGTTATTCTATTCTATTCTTCTCTCTTCTCATCTAATTCTATTCTATTCTTCTCTTCTAATTCCCTTCTCTTCTATTATTCTATTCTTCTTCTCTCTTCTATTCTCCTCTTCTCTTCTAATCCTCTTCTATTCTATTATTCTTCTCCTCTCCTAATTCTCTTCTATTCTTCTTCTCTTATAATTCTCTTATATTCTATTATATTCTTCTCTCCTCTTCTAATTCTCTTTTATCCTATTCTTCTTCTCTCTTCTATTCTCCTCCTCTTCTAATCCTCTTCTCCTCTTCTCTCCTCTTCATCTCTTCTATTTTTCTTCTCCTCTATTATGCTATTATTCTCTCTTCTATTCTCTTCTTATCCTCTTCTATTCTATTCTTCTTCCCTTCTCTCCTAATTCTCTTCTATTCTTCGTCTCTTATAATTCTATTATCTATTATATTCTTCTTTGTTCTCCTCTTCTAATTCTCTTTTATTCTATTCTTCTTCTCTCTTCTATTCTCCTCTTCTATTATTCTATTCTCTTCTTCTGTTCTCTTTTCCTCTTCTATTTTTCTTCTCTTCTATTCTTCTCTTCTATTATGCTTATTCTCTCTTCTATTCTCTTCTTATCCTCGTCTATTCTATTCTTCTCTTCTCTCCTAATTCTCTTCTATTCTTTTTCTCTTATAATTCTATTATATTCTATTATATTCTTCTCTCCTCTTGTTCTCCTCTTCTAATTCTCTTTTATCCTATTCTTCTTCTCTCTTCTATTCTTCTTCTCTCTTCTATTCTCCTCCTCTTCTAATCCTCTTCTCCTCTCCTCTTCTCCTCTCCTCTTCTTCTATTTTTCTTCTCTTCTATTATGCTATTATTCTCTCTTCTATTCTCTTCTTGTCCTCTTCTATTCTATTCTTCTTCCCTTCTCTCCTAATTCTCTTCTATTCTTCATCTCATAATTCTATTATCCATTATATTCTTCTTTGTTCTCCTCTTCTAATTCTCTTTCATTCTATTCTTCTTCTCTCTTCTATTCTCTTCTTCTGTTCTCTTCTCCTCTTCTATTTTTCTTCTCTTCTATTCTTCTTCTCTCTCCTCTTCCTTATTTCTCTTCTCTTCTCTCTTCCTCCCCCGGCGGGGGCTGCAAGCCGGCGGGACGGACCAGACGGAGAACGCAGCTCCGTCTTTCTCCGCTGCTCCTCCCGCGGGGGCCGCTTTCCATTCAATGAATCTCTCCTCCCCCCCCCTCCCCTCCCTCCCCCTCCCCCGCGGGCTTCCTCCGCCTCCTCCTGATAGGTCCGAGCCGGGCATTCGAAGTGTCCCCGCCGCTCTCCATTGGCTGGCCGGGCGGACCCCCGCGGAGAGGGGTGGGCGGGGCCTCCCCTTGAAATAGGCAACCGGGCGCTCCGTCGTCTCCTCGCCCAGCTGCCCGCGCTGCCTTTGTCTGCCGAGGCTGCCCGGGCGAGGCCAGGCGAGCAGCGCTCCGCGAAAGCAGGCAGCCAGCCCCGATCGCGCTGCCTTTTCGGCTCCGCAGGCTGCCCTCCGCCTGGGGAAGCTGCCGTGCCTGCCGGCGGAGCCTGAAAGCTGCCCATCTCTCCGCCTTGCCTCCTGTGCAGGCTGCCGTCCGTCCGGGGAAGCCGCTAGCAGAGATTGGAGCTGCGCTAGGAGGCGAGTCCTGATCTCTCTGCCTTCTTTCCTTTGCAGGCTGCCGTCCGTCTGGGAAAGCTGCCCTGCCTGCCAGCGGAGACTGGGAGCTGCCCATCTCTGCCTTGCCTCCTGTGCAGGCTGCCGTCCGTCTGGGAGAGCCGCTAGCCGAGGCTGCAGCTGCCCTAGGAGAGAGAGCTTCGATCCCTCTGCCTTCTCTTCGCCGCAGGCTGCCATCCGCCTGGGAAAGCTGCAAAGACTGGGAGCTGCCCATCTCTGTGCCTTGTCTTCTCCGCAGGCCGTCGTCCGTCTGGAAAGCTGTGCGCAGAGCCCAGGGCTGTGCTAGGAGAGAGCCTCTGATTCCTCTGCCTTCTCATCTCCGCAGGCTGCCATCCATCTGGGAACGCTCCCCTGCCCGCCAGCAGAGACTGGAGGTGCCCATCTCTGTGCCTTCTCCGCAGGCTGTCATCCGTCTGGGAAAGCTGCCTTGCCGGCCAATAAGAGACCGCTCCAGCGCTTGACAACAGCCGGCCATCCATCCCGGGGCATGTGAATCCTTCCCTCGGGGATTGCCACACCAGAGGTCTCGCGGGGATCAGACGGCGCCAGCTCGCCATGCCGGTGGAAACTCTCCAAGCCAGCCGTGCCATGAGCACCGTGTCGGCCACGGCGCCTTTCACCTCCGCCATGCCCTTCCGCATCCTCAACAAGGGGCCCGAGTACTTTCGCCGGGCCCCGGCCAGCACCTCCCGCAAGCTCAGCGCCGTCGAACGCCTGGAAGCAGACAAAGCCAAGTACGTCAAGAGTCAACAGGTGGCCACCACCAAACAAGACCCCATCCGGCCGTTGGTGCTCAAACAGCCGCTCTTCACCCCAGGGGTCAGGCGGGCGATCTTCACCCCCAACCGCAAGGTCCCTCAAGTGGGGCGGCGGGGAGAAGGTGGCGGCGGGCCGAAATCCTCCCTCAACTTGGAAATCCTCAACAACTTGATCAATTTTTGCGACAGCCCTCTCGGTTTTCCCAAACCGGACCGGAGCCCTTCGGACAGCCCGTGGCGAGCCAAGGTCCACAGCCGGAATCTGGACAGCCTCCCTTCCACCCCTAAGAAGAAGCCCGCCACGGACATGAGCAAACTCTCGCAAAGTTCGGCGGCTTCCAAGCCGTCCAGCACCGTGGCTGTCCGCCGGGTCGACGTCCGGCCCTGCGGGGTGTCGCCGGCCAGAGGTACCCCCGCCATCCAACTGTCTCCACTCCCTGCTCCCCTGGCGCCCCCCCAAAACCTGCCTGCCACCCCTCTCAGCTGCCCCAGCCCGAGGGGAGAGCCGCGGACCGACAGCGCCAAGCCCCAGACCTTGTTACACCGGTCCAAATCGGATTTGAGCGACCGATATTCGCGGGCCACAGCCGACTTGGAACGCTTCTTCAACTACTGCGGTTTGGATCCGGAGGACGTCGGCGACATGGAGATGGAGAGGTTCACTCGAGCCAGCTCGGACATTGTGTCCATCAAGTTCCACAGCGTCAGCACCAGCAGCTCGGTGGGGACCCACTCCCGGCGCAGCACCGTCACCGTGGAGGACAAGCAAGCTGAACGCATGCCGTACGGGATCTCCATCATTGAGCGCAACGCCCGGGTCATTAAGTGGCTTTATGGACTCCGACAGGCGAAGGAGGCGCAGAAGGTATCCAACGTATAGCAGCCGTCGGTGAAGGAGGGGGTGGGGTGGGAACTCCAACGACGAGGGACGAGCCCCTCAACATTGTCCGAGGCTCTTTATTCCTGTTTGCAACGCGAGAAGGAAACAAAAAAAAACATTTGTCGTCTCCAGAATGGGGCCGCGCTCCATGCTGCCCGTTTGTCGATCCCTCGTCTTGACGTTAAAATCCTTCCCACCGTGGGGAGGTTTGGAATCACGCACGGTTGAGTCTTGTCAAGACACGCACAAATGGAGGAAAAAACGTAACTGTGGGAGGGGGGGGGTCCTTGGTGCTGTCTGAGCTTGGCTGTTTTGCTTGCAGGCGTTTCGTGACCCAACTCGGTAACGTCATCTGTGCTGGAAGGGAGGGGGTTTTGCTCTCTGTTTATAAACGCGTGGCTCGTCCTGTCTCTGTGTTTGGTGGGGAAGTGTCCTTTGTGGTTCCTTGATCAGGCTGTTGTTTACTGTCGGGGGGGTCTCCGAGCTGGGTGGTTTCCTTGCAGGCGTTTCGTGACCAAACTAGGGAACATCATCAGTGCCAAAAGTGTTTGCAGAGAGGAGGAAGAAGAGGGAACGATGAGGAATCTGCGGTCCTTAGCGCTCTCTGAGCTTGGTGGTTTTCTTGCCGATGCTTCATTACCCAAATAGGTGACATCATCAGTGTTTTGAAGTGAGTGGGGTTTTTTTGGAAGGGGGGGGCTAAGGCAGGACTAGAACTCGCAACCTTAGGAAGCACCAAAGTCTCCACAGTTCCTTCCTGATCTACAAATACAAATCCTTCCATTGGTGGTTTTTTACTATTGACTGAAACAAAAACACACCCCATAACTTCTTCGCCCAGTCAAATTTTTCCAAGAGCGGGTCCAGCCTCGTTCTACGGTGGCTGTGGATGATGGGAGCCGTGGATTATAGAGCATCTCTTTGAGGACCCTCGTTTCGACACCCCTGCCCCCCTTTTCTCTCCCAGGGAAAGCCGCCCCTCAAATTACAGCCGCCTCCAAGGAGGAGGTAGGCATGCCCTCCCCACTCCGATTGTGCCATAGTGCCAACTACACGCCGTGCCACGTGGTCGCGTTCCCCACTCCTGAGCAATCGGTGGGCGGGAGAGGAAGCGAGGGTTAACCGCGCGATGCCGCCGACAGGACGGTGCCCTCGGTGTCGCGAGCTCGCCCACGACCCTGCGGGCATCGCACGGTGAACCCTCGCTTCCTCTCCTGCCCACCGATTGCTCAGGAGTGGGGAAAGAAATAACCAAGGCTATCGAATCAGAAGCTGAGATGGTTCCTTTCCAAGGGTGGCATCATGGCACCCCTTGGTGGGGTTTTGCCCTGGGAACTGAGTTTGAACCCAATGGGGGGGGGGTGGATTTTTTTTGTAGCACCTGGGAACAATAGAAAAGGGAATGGCCAAGCGAGGTGGAAAATCCCCACGCTTTATTTTCAAGCAGGTGCAAGAATGCAAAAAAACCTCCAACCGTCTTGGCTTACGACCAGGCAGAGCACAGGGCAAAATCCATGCCAGCTCCCAAGGACTCCTTGAATGCCCATGAGAAGGTTTTGGCCCCTCCCATGGGAGGAAGTTTGTGGGCGTGGCTTAGGCCAGGGGAGGGACAGGTAGGTACCCAGCTGCAGGTGTTAGAGAGAGGTTAAAATCCCCTCTGGGGCAGAGGTGTCAAACTCCGGGGCCCACGAGCCCATTGGGGTGCTTAAATCTATTTCCAGGGGGCCATTTATTTATTTTTAAACAATTATCCTTTATTTATTAAATCTTATTTCCACGGGCCATTTATTACTTAAATAAATTTTATCCTTTATCAATGAAATCTATTTCCACAGGCCATTTATTTATTAGACAAATTTTATCCTTTATCTATTAAATCTATTTCCAGGGACCATTTATTTATTTTTAAAAAATTATCCTTTATTTATTAAATCTTATTTCCACAGGCCATTTATTACTTAAATAAATTTTATCCTTTATCAATGAAATCTATTTCCAGGGGCCATTTATTTATTAGACAAATTTTATCCTTTATCTATTAAATCTATTTCCAGGGGGCCATTTATTTATTTTTAAAAAAATATCCTTTATTTATTAAATTTATTTCCAGGGGCCATTTATTTATTAGTTATATTTTATCCTTTATCTATTAAATCTATTTTTAATAGATAAACACCCCCTGTGCCCCATTTTGGCCATCAAAATGTTGCAGGAGGCATCCATCCCTAACCCTAACCCACCCCCAGCCACGCCCTAGCCTACCATGCTGATCCGTCCCTTGAAGGAATCCAGTTTGACACCCCTACTCTAGGGTTGCAGGTAGTCCTCGACTTATGACCGTTCGTTTAGCGACCAAAGTCACAACGTCACGGGAAAACGGAAGGTTTTCCGCGCTTCCGACCGTTTGTAGCATCCCGATGGTCATTTGATCAAAATTTGGAGCGACTGCCCGTAGTTACGACGGTTTGCAGCAGCCCAGGACGGCTGTTTGTAGAACCCTGCCAGCCAATGGAGGAAGCCAGATTCGCTTAACGCCCCCGCGCGCGATTCGCTTAAGAACGGCAGCGATGCGCAATGACGACGGTGCCAAAAACGGTCGCGTAAATGGGGGCGAAGCTCACTTAGCCACCTTTCGATTTTGGGATTTGGGGGCTCGCTTGTAAGTCGTGGATTAACCTCGGCTGGGGATGAGGGGAGTTGTAGTCCACCAAGCTTAGAAAGGGCCAGATTCGTGGCCAAATGCTTTTGCGATGTTTGATTAATGGGGGTTTTTTTTTTCCCCTTTTCGTTTTTGGCTCCCAATTATCTATTGTCTTTTTTCCCCTTTCTGGAAAAAACAAAAACAAACCCTGATCCACAAATCAGACCGATATATTTTAGCCAAGCCTGGCACACATTGTGTGCGACGGCATCCTTTGTGTCTGAGTATTTTGTAGCCCAGCCTGTTTCTGGCCACCTTTCCTGCCCATCCTTGCCGAGCAAAACGCTGTCAGATATTATTCCGGGGGGGAAAAAATAATAATTGCCTTTTTTGGACCTCCCTGGCCTTTTCAGCTCGTGCAGATTTAAACCGAGCCAAAATCCATTCTTATTTTGCGAGGATGAGACGCCGGTTCGAAAGAGGGCACGATTTCAATGGGGGGGGGGGAGTCCCGGGCAGCCTTGCCCAACGGTGCCAGCAGCCAGATGTGCTGGATGGAGAAATATTTATCCTGAAGGAGTCTGGCCCCTGCTGTCCCGTTATACAGGGAGCAAATTGAGGGGAAATTGTTTTTTTTTGAGAAACCAGCAGATCCTAGAAAGTGGGTCTGGAGGAGACACCAAGAGGTCATCTAGTCCAACCCCAGCCCGAGGTAGGAGCCCGGTTGCCTTGGCCTGTGGCTTATGTCCTGGAGCAGACAGAATAAGCCAGATGTTTTGTGAGAAGGACCCGTTTTTATGTCTGTTATGCCATTCTTCAGGTGGAGGGAGTCCTCGACTTACAACCTTCCCTTTAGTGACCGCGCGAAGTTACGACGGTGTCGGGGGGGGGAAAGTGACTTGCGGCCATTTCCCACCCTTGCAACCCCCTGCGGCATCCTCATGATCAAAATTCAGGCGCTTGGCCATTGGCTCGTATTTATGACGGTCGCAGTATCTCGGGGGTCACCCAGTCCCCTTTGCCGACCATGGGGGAGGGGAAGCGAGATTCACTTAACGACCGTGTTGCTAACAGCAGTACCGATTCACTGAACATCTGTGGCAAGAAAGGTCGTAAAGTGGGGGGAAGGGGCGAAACTCACTTAACAACTGTCTCGTTTAGCGACAAAAGTCCTAAGTTAGATTGTGATCGTAAATCGAGGACTGCTTGTGCTGTATTTTAATCCCCCCTCCCCCAGCACTCTCTGAAATATCTAGAATTGGTCTTTGCCACCTCCCAATAATTTAGTTTCTGCTTGCATTGCAATAATTGGTTAATTGATCTCACTGTCAGGAAGTTTCTCTTCAGTTCTAAGTTGCTTCTCTCCTTGATTAGTTTCCACCCATTGCTTCTTGTCCTACCCTCAGGTTCCTTGGAGAATAGTTTGACTCCCTCTTTTTGGTGGCAACCCCTGAGATATTGGAAGACTGCTATCATGTCTCCCCTGGTCCTTCTTTTCATTAAATTAGACATCCCCAGTTCCTGCAACCGTTCTTCATATGTTTTAGTCTCCAGTCCCCTAATCCTCTTTGTTGCTCTTCTCTGCACTCTTTCTGGAGTCTCCACATCTTTTCTACACCGTGGCGACCAAAACTGGATGCAAATATTCCAAGTGTGGCCTTCCCAAGGCCTTATAAAGTGGTATTAAAACTTCACATGATCTTGATTCTCTCCCTCTGTTGATGCAGTCTAGAATTGTGTTGGCTTTTTTGGCAGCTGCTGCACACGGCTGGCTCATTCCCATAATTTGCAATTGCTCCCCCCCCAAACCCGCCCTAATCCGATGGCTTAATTCGCACTCCATGTTTATGGCGGTGTGTGTGTGTCATTTCTCACAACCGCAATTTTGCCTTTCAGAATTTTTAATTGGCCAAGTGTGATCGGACACAACAAGGAAGTTGTCTTTGGTGCAGATGCTCTCAGTGTCCATCAAAAGACAAGATACATTTCCTCAAGAATCATCCCACCCTTTTCCTTCCCTCTTTCCCATCCCTTTCTTTTCATTCTTTCCCTCTTTTTCCTTCTGTTTTCCTTCCTTCCCTCTCCCTTTTGCTCCCTTCCTTCCCTTTCTCTGTCCAATCTTTCCCTCTTTCTTTTCTTTTCCTTTCCCTTCCTTCTCTTTCCCATCCCTTTCTTTTCATTCTTTCCCCTGTCCCTTTCTTTTCATTCTTTCCTCTACTTAGAGTTAGGGTTGGGGGGGGGGTCTCACGTCTCGTTCAATCCATGACTTCACCAGTTTGACTTCCGGGGAGCTAGAACATGGTTTAAGGGATGTTTCTCATTTTTTTTAAAAAACAAAACACCAATGTTGGTTAAGAGGAGGGCCCAGTTCAGCTGAGAAATCGTTGCAATGGGTTGATTTGGGAATGGGCACATTTCGATAAGGCTGTTGAGCCCCCCCCCCAGTGGTGAATTTCGCCCCCCCTTCCCTTATTTCTGTGGGGAAGACACTTAAGTGTGTATTGCATGTGAGTATATGTTTGTGAACAGAGATCCTGGCCTTGTATTCGAAGAACGATGAATCTGCAAATGGCTCTTCTACTATTTATATATGTATATATATTTTTCCCCTCCTTCCCTTGTTCGTTCTTAGGTATTTGGATGTTCCTTTGTTCTGGGGAATTTAATATGGAGGAAGTGTTACGAAGGGGAGGGAGGGGAAGAACACAAGTTCTGTACATTTATTTGTATTAAAAGTCTTGCTCTTTACGTACAACCCGTTGTGTGTGTGTATTTTTTCTGTTTCAACCCCATTGGGTGAATCGAACCCAGTGGGAACAGCAGAGGAACTGAAAATTGAAATGAGCGAATTGGGGAAGGAGGTGGAGGGGGCTTCCTTATCCTTCCTCCTCTGATTGGGGAGGGGTTTGTAAAAAAAACCTTGCTTTGTTACTAGGGGACAGAAGGCTAATCTGTAACCTCCGAGCGAAGCCTTAAGAGTTGGATGGATCAATCCAGCAGGTTGTTGCTGAAGGGCAGGCTGGGAGGAGAAAGAAAGGGAGTGGGAGAGAAAGGGAGGGAGGGAGGTGGGGGAGGAGATGAGGAGAAAGAGGAAGGGGGAAAGGAAGGAAGTGGGGAAGGAAGGAAAGAGGGAAGAAAGAATGGTAGAAGGAAGGGAGGAAAGAGGGAAGGGAGAAAAAGAAAGTGAACGAAGGGAACAAAAGGGAGAAAAAAGGAAGGAGGGAAAGAATGAAAAGAAAGGGACAGGAAAAAAGGAAGGAAAAAAGGGGAAGAATGAAAAGAAAGACAGGAAGGAAGGAAGGAAAGAATGAAAAGAAAGGGACAGGAAAGAGAAGGAAGGAAGGAAAGAGAAAGAATGAAAAGAAAGGGACAGGAAAGGAAGGAAAGAAAGGGAAAGAATGAAAAGAAAGGGACAGGAAAAAGAAGGAAAGAAAGGGAAAGAATGAAAAGAAAGGGACAGGAAAGAAGGAAGGAAAGAATGAAAAGAAAGGGACAGGAAAGAGAAGGAAGGAAAGAAAGAGGGAAAGAATGAAAAGAAAGGGACAGGAAAGAAGGAAGGAAAGAAAGAAAGGAAAGGGACAGGAAAGAGGGAAGGAAAGAAAAGGAAGAAAAGGAAAGAATGAAAAGAAAGGGACAGGAAAGAAGGAAAGAAAGGAAAGAATGAAAAGAAAGGGACAGGAAAAAAGGAAGGAAAGGAAAGAATGAAAAGAAAGGGACAGGAAAGAGAAGGAAGGAAAGAAAGAGGGAAAGAATGAAAAGAAAGGGACAGGAAAGAAGGAAAGAAAGGAAAGAATGAAAAGAAAGGGACAGGAAAGAAGGAAAGAAAGGAAAGAATGAAAAGAAAGGGACAGGAAAAAGAAGGAAGGAAAGAAAGAGGGAAAGAATGAAAAGAAAGGGACAGGAAAGAAGGAAGGAAAGAATGAAAAGAAAGGGACAGGAAAGAATAAAGAATGAAAAAGGGACAGGAAAGAGGGAAGGAAAGAAAAGGAAGAAAAGGAAAGAATGAAAAGAAAGGGACGGGAAAGGGAAAGAATGAAAAGAAAGGGATGGGAAAGGAAGGAAGGAAAGAGGGAAAGTTTGAAAACGAGAAGGAAAAGAACAAAAGAGAGGAAAGGAAGGAAAAGAGAAAGAAGAGAAAATAAAAGGAAAGAACAAAGGAGAAGGAGGGAGGGGAAGGAAGGAAAGATGTGAGGGAGGGAGGAAATATTCTAAGAGGGGGAAGGAAGGGAATAGGAGGAAAGGAAAGGAAAAGTAAGAGGCGAAGGAGGGAGGGAGGAAAGAAGGAACTGAGGACTGGAGGGAGGAGGAGGAAGAAAAGAAAGGCAGAAGAAGGAAAAGAAAGGATGGGAACAAAGGGGAAAAAGGAATAGTAAGGAACAGCATAACAAACTCAGACGGAAAAAGGGAGGCCGAGAGACACAACACAGCAGATGTCTCAATAAAGGATGACTGCAGGTCAAATCTGCCATTCACGGGAGCTCGATAGTGAATAAATTTAAATAAATAATAAAAGCTGAGAGAAGACACAATTGGGCGTCTCTGTTAACACTCATCTCTCTCTCTCATGGGCTACTCCAGGCTTTCTCCAGATGGCTGCCTTTAAGTTAGGTGGACTTCAACACCCAGAATTACCCAGCCCGCCAAGCGGGCTGGGGAATTCTGGGAGTTGCAGTCCACCCATCTTAAAGTCGCTGTGTTTGTGCAAGGATGTGGAGAGAGGGCGGATTTGGAATTACTGTAACCTCTAGGCTGCCCTCTGCTGGTTTTCGGGATTATTGCAACCCAAGCAAAGGAGGAGCCCCACTGGGTATAAGAGATAGATAGATAGATAGATAGATAGATAGATAGATAGATAGATAGATAGATAGATAGATAGATAGATAGATAGATAGATAGATAAAGATAGAAATGATAAATGAGGTAGATAGATAGATAGATAGATAGATAGATAGATAGATAGATAGATAGATAGATAGACAGACAGACAAATACAATACAATACAATACAATACAATACAATACAATACAATACAATACAATACAATACAATAGCAGAGTTGGAAGGGACCTTGGAGGTCTTCTAGTCCAACCCCCTGCCTAGCCAGGAAACCCTATACCATTTCAGACAAATGGCTATCCAACATAGCAGTAGACTTATATACCGCTTCATAGGCCTTTCAGGCCTCTCTAAGCGGTTTACAGAGAGTCAGCATATTGCCCCCAACAATCTGGGTCCTCATTTTACCCACCTCGGAAGGATGGAAGGCTGAGTCAACCCTGAGCCGGTGAGATTTGAACCGCTGACCTGCTGATCTAGCAGTAGCCTGCAGTGCTACATTTAACCACTGCGCCACCTTGGCTCTTCTTAAAGATCTTAAACATCTTCTTAAAGATCTTAAACATCTTCTTAAAGATCTTAAACATCTTCTTAAAGACTTCCAGTGTTGGGGCTTTCACAACTTCTGGAGGCAACTTCTGTTCCACTGATTAATTTTCTCACTGTCAGGAAATTTCTCCTTAGTTCTAGGTTGCTTCTCTCCTTGATTAGTTCCCACCATTGCCTCTTGTTCTACCCTCACAATAGTTCTATCTGGAGAATAGTTTGACTCCCTCTTCTTTGTGGCAACCCCTGAGATATTGGAAGACTGCTATCATGTCTCCCCTGGTCCTTCTTTTCATTAAACTAGACCTACCCAGTTCCTGCAACCGTTCTTCATATGTTTTAGCCTCCAGTCCCCTAATCCTCTTTCTTGCTCTTCTCTGCCCTCTTTCTAGAGTCTCCACATCTTTTCTACATTGTGGCGACCAAAACTGGATGCAAATATTCCAAGTTTGGCCTTACCAAGGCCTTATAAAGTGGTATTAAGACTTCATGGCATCTTGATTCTCTCCCTCTGTTGATGCAGCCTAGAACTGTGTTGGCTTTTTTGGCAGCTGCTGCAAATGATAGATAGATAGATAGATAGATAGATAGATAGATAGATAGATAGATAGATAGATAGATAGATAGATAGATAGATAATAGATGATACATAGATTGATAGAGATAGATGATAGATATGATAGATAGATAGATAGATAGATAGATAGATAGATAGATAGATAGATAGATAGATAGATATAGATGATAGATAGATAGAAAGATAGATAGATAGATAGATAGATAGATAGATAGATAGATAGATAGATAGATAGATAATAGATAGATAGATCAAATTGTGAAAAAAGGAAGAAATTGGGGAAATCCTGGCCAAGATGAGTGACTCTTTAAAGCAGAATGCCGACTCCTTTGTCCTTAATCCCTTTCATCCTGGTTATCTTTTTTAAACTATTATTATTTAAAAGCAACCTTGACTGATCTCAGGAAGCGAAGCAGGGTTGGCCGCCTTTGATCCTGGGATGGGAGACCACGTGGTGATCCCTAAGGGAGAGGCGAGCTTGGAAGGATCCGTTCCCAGCTGTCAAAACAGCGGACGGGCAGGTTAAGCCTCCTGGCTTAGCCAGTTCCCGACCGGGTTATTCCCAAAAACAGGAACCCTGGGCTCGCGCCACCCGGCTCCACCCCTTCGCCCCAGGAATCCCTGCCTGTCTCAGATGAAACCAATTGCCATTCCAGATCCACGTTCTCAGTGGGAAAGTCCCAGCCACGTGGCACGAAGGATTCCCTGTGGTTTCCTTTTCTTGGCTTTTTTTGCAAATGTTTCAGTGACCCAACTAGGGAACATCATCAGTGCTAGAAGGGAAGGGGGGGATTGTGGAAAAGAAAAGAGAGGAGGAGGAGGAGGAGGAGGAGGAGGAGGAGGAGGAGGAGGAGGAGGAGGAGGAGGAGGAACGTTTGAATGACCCAACTAGGGAACATCATCAGTGCTAGAAGGGAAGGGGGGGATTGTGGAAAAGAAAAGAGAGGAGGAGGAAGAGGAGGAAGAGGAGGAAAAGGAGGAGGAGGAGGAGGAGGAGGAGGAGGAGGAGGAGGAGGAGGAGGAGGAACAACGTTTGAATGACCCAACTAGGGAACATCATCAGTGCTAGAAGGGAAGGGGGGGATTGTGGAAAAGAAAAGAGAGGAGGAGGAGGAGGAGGAGGAGGAGGAGGAGGAGGAGGAGGAGGAGGAGGAGGAGGAGGAGGAGGAGGAGGAACGTTTGAATGACCCAACTAGGGAACATCATCAGTGCTAGAAGGGAAGGGGGGGATTGTGGAAAAGAAAAGAGAGGAGGAGGAAGAGGAGGAAGAGGAGGAAAAGGAGGAGGAGGAGGAGGAGGAGGAGGAGGAGGAGGAGGAGGAGGAGGAGGAGGAACGTTTGAATGACCCAACTAGGGAACATCATCAGTGCTAGAAGGGAAGGGGGGGATTGTGGAAAAGAAAAGAGAGGAGGAGGAAGAGGAGGAAGAGGAGGAAAAGGAGGAGGAGGAGGAGGAGGAGGAGGAGGAGGAGGAGGAGGAGGAGGAACGTTTGAATGACCCAACTAGGGAACATCATCAGTGCTAGAAGGGAAGGGGGGGATTGTGGAAAAGAAAAGAGAGGAGGAGGAAGAGGAGGAAGAGGAGGAGGAGGAGGAGGAGGAGGAGGAGGAGGAGGAGGAGGAGGAGGAACGTTTGAATGACCCAACTAGGGAACATCATCAGTGCTAGAAGGGAAGGGGGGGATTGTGGAAAAGAAAAGAGAGGAGGAGGAAGAGGAGGAAGAGGAGGAAAAGGAGGAGGAGGAGGAGGAGGAGGAGGAGGAGGAGGAGGAGGAGGAGGAACGTTTGAATGACCCAACTAGGGAACATCATCAGTGCTAGAAGGGAAGGGGGGGATTGTGGAAAAGAAAAGAGAGGAGGAGGAAGAGGAGGAAGAGGAGGAGGAGGAGGAGGAGGAGGAGGAGGAGGAGGAGGAGGAGGAGGAGGAGGAGGAATGTTTGAATGACCCAACTAGGGAACATCATCAGTGCTAGAAGGGAAGGGGGGGATTGTGGAAAAGAAAAGAGAGGAGGAGGAAGAGGAGGAAGAGGAGGAAAAGGAGGAGGAGGAGGAGGAGGAGGAGGAGGAGGAGGAGGAGGAGGAGGAGGAGGAACGTTTGAATGACCCAACTAGGGAACATCATCAGTGCTAGAAGGGAAGGGGGGGATTGTGGAAAAGAAAAGAGAGGAGGAGGAAGAGGAGGAAGAGGAGGAGGAGGAGGAGGAGGAGGAGGAGGAGGAGGAGGAGGAGGAGGAGGAGGAGGAATGTTTGAATGACCCAACTAGGGAACATCATCAGTGCTAGAAGGGAAGGGGGGGATTGTGGAAAAGAAAAGAGAGGAGGAGGAAGAGGAGGAAGAGGAGGAAAAGGAGGAGGAGGAGGAGGAGGAGGAGGAGGAGGAACGTTTGAATGACCCAACTAGGGAACATCATCAGTGCTAGAAGGGAAGGGGGGGATTGTGGAAAAGAAAAGAGAGGAGGAGGAAGAGGAGGAAGAGGAGGAAAAGGAGGAGGAGGAGGAGGAGGAGGAGGAGGAGGAGGAGGAGGAGGAGGAGGAGGAGGAGGAGGAGGAGGAGGAGGAGGAATGTTTGAATGACCCAACTAGGGAACATCATCAGTGCTAGAAGGGAAGGGGGGGATTGTGGAAAAGAAAAGAGAGGAGGAGGAAGAGGAGGAAGAGGAGGAAAAGGAGGAGGAGGAGGAGGAGGAGGAGGAGGAGGAGGAGGAGGAGGAGGAGGAGGAGGAGGAGGAGGAGGAGGAACGTTTGAATGACCCAACTAGGGAACATCATCAGTGCTAGAAGGGAAGGGGGGGATTGTGGAAAAGAAAGGAGGAGGAGGGAGAGGAGGAGAGAGAGGAGGAAAACTGTGGGTTTCTTGGTGTTCTCTGAACTTGGTGGTTTTCTTCCAAACATCATCATTATCATTATCAAACATTATCATCATCAGTACTAGAAGAGAGTGAGGTGTGTGTGTGTAGTGGTGTTTAGGGAGGAGGAGGAGGATGGGGAAGGGGAAGAACAAAAACAAAAAGAGGAGGAGGAGGAGGAGGAGGAGGAGGACTGTGGGCTCTTTGGTGCTCTCTGAGCTTGGTGGGTTTTCTTGCAAACATTTCAGTGACCCAACTAGGGAACGTCATCAGTGCTAGAAGGGAAGGGGGGGCTTTCGAAAAGAAAGGAGGAGACAGAGGAGGAAGAGGAGGAGGAGGAGGAAGACAATAACTGTGGGATCTTTGATGCTGAGTTCAGTTGCTTTCTTGCAGACGTTTGAATGACCCAACTAGGGAACATCATCAGTGCTGGAAGGGACTGGGGATTGTGGAAAAGAAAGGAGGAAGAGCAGGAGGAGGAAGAGCAGGAGGAGGAGGAAGAGGAGGACTGCGGGGTCCTTGGTGCTCTCTGAGTTTGGTGGTTTTTCTTGCAGACGTTTCATGACCCGACTAGGGAACGTCATCAGTGCTAGAAGTGGAAAAGAAAGGAGGAGGAAGAGCAGGAGGAGGAAGAGCAGGAGGAGGAGGAGGAGGAGGAGGAGGAGGAGGAGGAGGAGGAGGAGGAGGAGGAGGAGGAGGAGGAGGAGGAGAACTGTGAGCTCCTTGGTGCTCTCTGAGCTTGGTGGTTTTTCTTGCAAATGTTTCAGTGACCCAACTAGGGAACGTCATCAGTGCTGGAAGGGAAGGGGGGATTGTGGAAAAGAAAAGAGGAGGAGGAGGAGGAGGAGGAGGAGGAGGAGGAGGAGGAGGAGGAGAGAAAGAGGAGGAGGGGGACCTTGAGTTTCTTGGTGCTCTCTGAGTTTCGTGGTTTTCTTGCAGATGTTTTATGACCCAACTAGGGAACATCATCAGTGCTAGAAGTGGAAAAGAAAGGAGGAGGAGGAAGAGAAAGAGGAGGAGGAGGAGGAGGAGGAGGAGGAAGAGGAGGAGGAGGAGGGAGAGGAGGAGAACAATGAGGTTGCAAATGCCCCTGGGAAGATCCGTCATAACTTCGTACAGTCCCTAAGTGAGCAGCCATAAGGACTCCTTGTGGATGCTTCCCTCCCGGAGGGTTTTCCCTTGCCTTCTCTTAGCCTCCTCCCAGCTGCTGGGTCTGGGGAATGCAACTTGCATTGTAAGTCTATTGAAATGGAATTTGAGCTGAGCGCGGGGGGGGGGGGGGGGGGGAAGAGATTCAAAAACCTGGCATGGTTTCCGAGCAGCTGCCCACACAGGGACGGTTGGCCTGCTTAAACCGTGGGGCTTTTGGCGGAGGGGATGTGGGGCCAAGCGCCTGGCCTGAAGTCGCCCTGGATATTCCGGCTGCTTCCTCACCAGCAGCCGTGGGAGAAGCAGCCCCCCCCCCCCCCCCCCCCGGACGGAGCTGCTCTCTGGAGCCTCAAATAGTAAATGGTAGAAGTTCATAGAGTCCCAGGGCTTGAGAATTCCTGTCCCTCGGGGTTAGAGGGTGGGGCCCTTGGGACTCTCTGCGCTCGGTGGTTTTCTTCCAGACGCTTCATGACCCAACGAGGTAATACCATCAATGCTGGAAGGGAGTAGGGTTTATGGAGAGGAGGAGGAGGCAGAGGAGGAGGAGGAGGAGGAGGAGGAGGAGGAGGAGGAGGAGGAGGAGGAGGAGGAGGAGGAGGAGGAGAAGAAGAAGCAGAAGCTCTCTCTCTCTCTCTCTCTCCCTCTGTCTCCTCTCTCTCTCTCTCTCTTTCTCCATCTTTCTATCTATCTATCTCTCCCTCTGTCTCCTTCTCTCTCTCTCTTTCTATCTCTCCCTGTCTCCTTCTCTCTCTCTCTCTCTGTATCTATCTTTCTATCTCTCCCTCCCCCCCTCTCTCTCCCTCCCTCCCCTCTCTCTCTTTCTCCATCTTTCTATCTATCTATCTATCCCTCCCTCCCTCCCTCTGTCTCCTTCTCTCTTTCTTTCTATTTCTCCCTCTGTCTCCTTCTCTCTCTCTCTCTCTCTCATTATCTCTCTCTCTCTCTGTCTCTATCTATCTATCTATCTATCTATCTATCTATCTATCCCTCTGTCTCCTTCTCTCTCTCTCTTTTCTATCTCTCCCTCTGTCTCCCTCTCTCTCTCTCTCCCTCTGTCTCCTTCTCTCTCTCTCTCTCTTTCTCCATCTATCTATCTATCTATCTATCTATCTATCTATCTATCTATCTATCTATCTATCCCTCTGTCTCCTTCTCTCTCTCTCTCTTTCTATCTCTCCCTGTTTCCTTCTCTCTCTCTCTCTCTGTATCTATCTTTCTATCTCTCCCTCCCTCCCTCCCTCCCTCCCTCCCTCTCTCTCTTGACTGAGCTCCCTCCCATGGCTCCCCTGGGGGCTATTTTGGGGTGCTCCAAGTGCAGGCAGGAGGAAATCCTACCTTCCCCAGGGGATCATTTGGCTCCAGAAAAAATCCCTGGGGCTTATTTTAGCAGACAAACTTTCCGTGGGAAGCCATCTCCAATTCCTTCAGTTGATGACAGGCAGAGACTGACCCCCATCTGCGTCATTGCAGTCCATGGGACTCCAGGCTGAAAAAGCTGGTGGGTCAGAACAGCCATGTGCAGGCTGTGTGTGTGTGTGTGTGTGTGTGTTTGTGTGTGTGTGTGTGTAGAGCTGAGCTGCAAATCAGGAAATCAACTCTGACCCCTGCTGCGCAGAAGGATGTGCGGTTTTAAGAGTATAAAAAGAATCTGGGAAATATTCTTTGAAGGATCACTGGGTTAATGAATTAGAACAGATTGCAAGGCAGTCGTTGACTTCCAACCGTAATTGAGAAAGGAAGGAAGGAAGGAAGGAAGGAAGGAAGGAAGGAAGGAAGGAAGGAAGGAAGGAAGGAAGGAAGGAAGGAGAGATGGGGAGGGAGGGGGAAAAGGAGAGATGGGAAGGCAGGAAAGGGAAGGAAGGGAAGAAAGAAAAAAGCAGGGAGGGAGGGAGAAGGAAAAGGGAAGGAGAGAGTGACGGAGCAAGGAAGGAGAGATGGAGAGAGAGAAGAAGGGAAGGAAGAAAAGAAAAAAAGAAGAGAGGGAGGGAAGGAAGGAAAGAAGAAAGAAGGAAGGAAATAAGGAAAAAGGGAGAAGAAAGAATGAAAAGAGAAGGAGGGAGTGAGGGAGCAAGGAAGTCCACCCCCTGCTCAAGCAGGAGAGCCTTACAAAATTACAAAATAACAAGAGTTGGAAGGGACCTCGGAGGTCTTCTAGTCCAGCCCCCTGCTCAAGCAGGAGACCCTTATGGAATTACAGAATAACAAGAGTTGGAAGGGACCTCAGAGCTCTTCTAGTCCAACCCCCTACTCAGGCAAGAGAGCTTTACAGAATTACAGAATAACAAGAGTTGGAAGGGACCTTCGAGGTCTTCTAGTCCAGCCCTCTGCTCAAGCAGGAGACCCTTACGGAATTACAGAATAACAGAAGAGTTGGAAGGGACCTCAGAGCTCTTCTAGTCCAACCCCCTACTCAGGCAAGAGAGCTTTACAGAATTACAGAATAACAGAAGAGTTGGAAGGGACCTCGGAGGTCTTCTAGTCCAGCCTCTGCTCAAGCAGGGAGACCGTATACCATTTCACACCAATGGCTGTGGAACTTGTGAGATATATTTGTCCCAGATTTGGGGGCAGGTAACAGAAGGCAGATTGTGTGTTTGCACAAGCCTCGTCATCTCCCATTTGACTCCCTTTATGACGCAAAAGCGTTGTAAACATGGCAGCCAGTGTTTTGTTAGAAAGCTGGCTTGCATACCTATGTGTATCTCAGCCCATCTGCTTCTCTGGCTGGCTGTGACAACTGTCCAGTCTCTGGCAAGCTGACTCTGCTCCTGATCCAACAGGCCGTCACAAGTACGAGGAGTCCTCGACATACGACCACAAAGGAGCCAACATTCCCACTGCCAAGTGAGACAGCCGTGAAGTGAGCTTTAGCCCCCGTTTGCAACCTTTCCTGCTACCGTTGCTAAGCGAGTCGCCGCCGTGGTTCAGGCAACCACACGGTCATTAAGTGAACCCAGTTTTCCCCATGGACTTGGCTCGTCGCAAAAAGGGGATCACGTGAGCCCCGGGACTCTGCGACCGTCATAAATAGGAGCCTAGGAGTTTGAATTTTAATCGCGTGGCCGTGGAGATGCTGCCCGGTCGTTAAGTGTGAAAAAAATGCTTTTTTCAGCGCCCCCTTGAGCGGTCGCTAAAAAGGAATAGTTATAAGTCGAGGATTGCCCATATCCTTTTAAGAAGCATCCCGTTCTACCCAAATGCCGGATTGGCAGCGTTTAGGAAAAAAATTGCACCAAGGCTCGGGGATTTCTAAATTTAATAAGATATAATAATACTAAAATGGATTCCTTTCCTGGAAAATGCCTCTTTTGGCAGAGTATCTGTCCGTAGATCCAGGAAGAGGAAGGGCAATCTGCAGGCTTTATTCATTTGCAAATTTATGCTGATTTCATAGAGTAAATGATGCCTCCTGGGAGGAGGAGGGGGGGTCAGGAGCAGGGGGAGGGGGCTTTAAGAGAGGGAGTGTGGGGGCGACTTCTGGCTCTCCCCCCCTCCCGGCCAGAGCAAGGGCAGGGGTCTCTGCTGGGTGCCGGCCAGGCTCCCCCCCAAAATGGCAATGGGGAATGCATAAAAAGATATGCTGCCATCTTGATTTTTTTTTGTTTTGTTATCCCACTGAAAAAATGCTATTTTTTTATCTCCAAAAAGACACCCTTGTGCTATTCTATTCTATTCCATCCCATCCCATCATATTCCATTCCATCCCATTACATTCCAAAGTTATTCTATTCTATTCTATTCTAGTCTATTCTATTGTTCTTATTTCTATTATATTCTATTCATATTCTATTTATTCCATTCCATACCAATTAATTCTACTCTATTCTATTCTGTTCTATTCTATTCTTTTGTTCTAATTTCTATTCTATTCTATTCATCTTCATCTTCATATTCTATTTATTCCATTCCATTCCAAATAATTCTATTCTATTCTATTCTATTCTATCATTCTTATTTCTATTCTATTCTATTCATATTCTATTTATTCCATTCCATACCAATTAATTCTACTCTATTCTATTCTGTTCTATTCTATTCTTTTGTTTTAATTTCTATTCTATTCTATTCATCTTCATCTTATAGCAATAGCAATAGCAGTTAGACTTATATACCGCTTCATAGGGCTTTCAGCCCTCTCTAAGCGGTTTACAGAGAGTCAGCATATTGCCCCCAACAATCTGGGTCCTCATTTTACCCACCTCGGAAGGATGGAAGGCTGAGTCAACCCTGAGCCGGTGAGATTTGAACCGCTGACCTGCTGATCTAGCAGTAGCCTGCAGTGCTGCATTTAACCACTGCGCCACCTTGGCTCTTCATATTCTATTTATTCCATTCCATTCCAAATAATTCTATTCTATTCTATTCATTTGTTCTTATTTCTCTTCTCTTCTATACTATTCATATTCATATTCTATTTATTCCATTCCATTTAATTCTATTCTAACTATACTATTATATTCTTTCATTCTTATTTCTATTCTATTCTATTGTTCTTAATTCTATTCTATTCTATTCTATTCTATTCTATTCTATTCTATTCTATACTCTTCATATTCATATTCATGTTCATGTTCATGTTCATATTCATATTCATATTCATATTATTCCATTCCATTTAATTCTATACTATACTATTCTATTCTTTCATTCTTATTTCTATTCTATTCTATTCATATTCTATTCTTTCATATTCTATTCTATTCATATTCCATTCCATTCCAATTAATTCTATTTTAGTCTATTCTATTCCCTTCCATTCCATTTCATTCCATTCTATTCTATTCTATACTCTTTTTTAAAAAATAAATAGTTTGCTGTGATTTCGAAGTGGGTTTGATGTGATTCTCCTGCTTGGTCAGGGGGCTGGATTAGAAGACCTCCAAGGTCCCTTCCTGCTCTATTCTCTTCTATTTGTAATGTCAGTTTGTAATGTCATGCAGTGAAAAAACTTACAGAGATTCAGACAAGGATGGGGGGAAAAGCACCCAGCAACGGCAGTTCTGCTCGTAAACACCAGAAGGAGTGGGGGAAATATATCCAATAGGAAGAAAACAGACGTAAACAAAAATGGAAGCAAAAGGGAGAGAGAAAGAGAGAGAGAGAGACACACACACACATACACAGACTTGATAGATATGAGAGAGAGAGAGAGAGAGAGAGAGAGAGAGAGAGAGAGACTGCATAGATAGATAGATTACAATTTGGAAGATCTATGTGAGTATATGCATAACCTTTTATTTATTTTTATTTATTCATTCATATTTTTGCCATGTTTATGTAGTGAATATTGGAGGTGGTGATCCCTGAAGAGCTGTATGCAATGAAATTTCATGTTAATTTATGCTGATTAGTGTTACATTCAAAGTGACAATTAAATTATTCTGTTCTGTTCTGTTCTGTTCCATTCTATGTTCTATTCTGTTCTGTTCTGTTCCATTCTATTTTCTATTCTATTCTGTTCTGTTCTGTCCTGTTCTGTTTTGTTCCATTCTATTTTCTATTCTCTATTCTCTATTCTGTTCTGTTCTGTTCCATTCTATTTTCTATTCTATTTTATTCTGTTCTGTCCTGTTCTGTTCTGTTCCATTCTATTTTCTATTCTATTCTGTTCTGTTCTGTTCCATTCCATGTTCTATTCTATTCCATTCCGTTCCATTCTGTTCTGTTCCATTCTATTTTCTATTCTGTTCTGTTCTGTTACATTCTATTTTCTATTCTATTCTATTCTGTTACATTCTATTTTCTATTCTATTCTGTTCTGTTACATTCTATTTTCTATTCTATTCTATTCTATTCTATTCTATTCTATTCTATTCTATTCTGTTCCATTCTATTTTCTATTCTATTCTGTTCTGTTCTGTTCTGTTCCATTCTATTTTCTATTCTAATCTGTTCCGTTCTGTTCCATTCCATGTTCTATTCTATTCTGTTCTGTTCTGTTCCACTCTATGTTCTATTCTGTTCCGTTCCATTCCATTCCATTCCATTCCATTCCATTCTATTCTATTCTATTCTTACATACATATTCTCTCTCTAGTCTACATTTAAAGTGACAATAAAGTTGTGATAGAGATGGATAGATAACTAGCAATGATAGATAGATGATAGAGAGGGAGATGATAGATCATAGATAGATAGATAGATAGATAGATAGATAGATAGATAGATAGATAGATAGATAGATAGATAGATAATAGAGAGAGAGATGATAGATCATAGACAGACAGACAGAGATAGAGAGAGGGGGGGGAATAGGGATTGCCAGCCAGGTGCCAACCTTGGTGTTTTCACCCCCATTCACCCCCTCTTTTATTCTGCCCTTCTCCCAGCCAGCTGCTTGCACAGAGCCCCTGGGGCAAAGGGGTGGGGGTGGGGGAGGTTTGGGGGCGCGGGGGGGGGGGGAGAAACAAGCCCGGGATCTGGGCTAATGCGAAAGCAATTATGATCTCTCTGTTTCTGAGGCAGGTAATTGCAGGGCGAACAGCTGAGGGCCTCCCCCTCTTTTGTCTCGCTCTCCAGCCACCCCTCCCCTCCCACCTCCCTCCCTCCCTCCCTCTCGCGAGCTGGGAGGCGGCTCTCCCGCACACAGGCAGCTCGGCAGTGGGGGGAGGCAGGGATGGGGAGGCTGTTGCCATGGCAACCCGCCCGGGGGATGCGCGATGGGTAGGACCGTAGAAGCAGATGCCGAAAAATCCATATGGTTCCCCAGAGGGCGCAGGCAGCCGGCGCAAGGCGCTATCTCGGGCTGGACCAAAGGCAACTTTTTGTCCAACATTGTCCAGATGGAGATGAGATGATGGATCCAGTGGGGTGGAAAAAAATGGAGCAGGAGATGGGGGCCTTGAACTCCTCAAAGCATCTTTTTACCTTTGGTCCTTTCCCCATGCAGTTCTCCTCGCTTCCCTTGGAATATTTGCATCCAGTTTTGGTCTCCACGATGTAGAAAAGATGTGGAGACTCTAGGAAGAGTGCAGAGAAGAGCAACAAAGAGGATTAGGGGACTGGAGGCTAAAACATATGAAGAACGGTGCAGAAACTGGGTAGGTCTAGTTTAGTGAAAAGAAGGACTAGGGGTGATACGATAGCAGCCTTCCAATATCTCAGGAGCTGCCACAAAGAAGAGGGAGTCAAACTATTCTCCAAAGTACTTGAGAGTAGGACAAGAAGCAATGGGTGGAAACTAATCGAGAGAAGCAACTTAGAACGGAGGAGAAATTTCCTGACCGTTAGAACAATTAATCAGTGGAACAGAAGTTCCAGAAGTTGGGGAATTGCCCCAACCCTGGAAGTCTTTAAGAAGATGTTGGATACCCATTTGCCTGAAACGGTATAGGGTTTCCTGCCTAGGCAGGGGTTGGACTAGAAGACCTCCAAGGTCCCTTCCAACTCTGCTATTGTATTGTATTGTATTGTATTGTATTGTATTGTATTGTATTGTATTGTATTGTATTGTATTGTATTGTATTGTATTGTATTTGTTTAAAGAGAAACACAAAGAAGAGGGAGTCAAACTATTCTCCAAAGCACCTGAGGGCAGAACAAGAAGCAATGGGTGGAAACTAATCAAGGAGAGAAGCAACTTAGAACTGAGGAGAAATTTCCTGACAGTCAGAACAATTAATCAGTGGAACTACTTGCCTCCAGAAGTTGCGAATGCTCCAACACTGGAGGTTTTAAAGAAGAGATTGGACAACCATTTGCCTAGAATGCTATAGGGTTTCTTGCCTGAAGTAGGGGGATGGACTAGAAGACCTCCAAGGTGCCTTCCAGCTCTGTTATTCTATTACTTTGTTAACCCGTAAACCCAGGTCAGCAGACTAACACTTTTGCTGTGCGAAGACCGTCTGCAGTAGAATCTCAGCGATGGGGGAAACGTCTCCTTGTTATTTTAAGCCTTTGCATTTCCGGATGATTAAAATGGGGTTGCCGGGCAGAGCACCTGGGATCTGCAACATCGGCAAAACTCCTGTTCAAACCTGCCTTAAGCAGAAACCGCTTGGCCATTCAGAAACAATTCATCACTGCCTTTTCCAGGAGGCGTCTCTGAAATTATTTTTACTTCTCCTTATCAGGCCTAGAATTCTGGGATTTCCTGCACTGGCCACTTTTTCAAGCCAGTCATGATCGGCCCAATGGAGCCAGGGCGGAGTGTATATAGTTGCATATAAAAACCATAAGACACACACACACACACATACACACACACACACATGGAGGGTGGGAGGGAGGGAGGGAGGGAGGGGGAGAGGAGAGAGAGGATGACCCTCATTTTTCATGGTGCTTTGGTTAAAAATTTGAAGTTCTGCTTGTTTGCAGATGGGTTTATCTGCAAGTATTTATGAGAAAGTAGAACCCAATTTTTGAGGGGAAAGGAAGGCGGGAGAGAGGAAGAAAGACAGATAAGGAAGGAAGGAAGGAAGGAAGGAAGGAAGGAAGGAAGGAAAGAAAGAAAGGATAGACAGGCAGATAGGGGAAAGAAGGAAGGAAAGAAAGAATAGGTAGGAAAGAAAGAAAGAAAGAAATAGATAGATAGATAGATAGATAGATAGAGAGGAAGGAAGAAAGAAAGAAAGAAAGGAGGGAGGAAGGAAGGAAGGGGAAGGAAGAATAGGTAGAAAGAAAGAATGAAAGTAATATGAAGGAAGGAAGAAGAATGAAAGAGGAGGGAAGGAAGGAAAGAAAGAATAGGTAAAGGAAGGAAGGAAGGAGGGAAGGAAGGATAAGTATAAAGAAAGAAAGAATGGAAGGAAGGAAGGAAGGAAGGAAGGATGGAGGGAAGAATAGGTAAAAAGAAAGAAAGAGGAAGGAAGGAAGAAAGAAAGAAAAAGAAAGAAAGGAAAGAAAGAAAGAAAGAAAGAAAAGAAAGGAAAGAAAGAAAGAGAGAGAGAAAGAAAGAAGCCTTTGCCCTAAGCAGGCAAGCAGGATCCTTTTATTTCCCACACACTTTGCAAGGACAATTCCCCCCCCCCACTTAACCCTCATTCGAGGCCTAATGGACCGGAAGCTGGTTTGCCAAATATTGACAGGTTTCATCTGATGGATTTCAGAAAATCAGGGGCAGTTTGCCCTAGACCTGGCCTCTGGCGCCACCTAGAGGCGAATATTCCCATGGCAACACTTTAATTTGCTTTTTCACAGTATTTATTATTCATACAACCAATTTGAGGGGAGCAAAGGATCATGGGCATTCCCTAAATAGTGTTTCTCAATATCCGCCACTTTAAAACACTTGCGGACTTCAACTCCCAGAATTCCCCGTGTTGGGCTGAGGAACTCCGGAAGTTGAAGTCTAGAAGTCTTAAAACTTGCCATGTTTGGAGATCCCTGCTCTCAAAACAATCTGGGACCAACTGATTATCTTTCCATCTTTCATCTCTGCAGAAATATGATTGGACTGTATCTTCCAGGCATTGTAATTATTTATGGGCAATTCTTTAATAAACCTTTTAAAAGTTTCATTAAAGTCCCAGGTTCTCTCATCTTTGGTATATTCTAAATTAAGTGTTGATGTGAAGATTGATGGAGATAAGAATGGTGCGGTGGCCTAGAGATGGTGCTCTTGCCCCACAATCAGTAGGCTGTGAGTTTGATCCTAGGTGGAGTGTTCTGCCCCCCACCCCCGGTCCGGTAATGAACGCAGACACAGGCTGAGCTGTTTGCCACTCTTTATTCACAGCAATTATAATCCTGTTGGCTGAAAGCACAGACACGACTCCCTGGCAAGACGTTGGCAGCATCCCAGACTCCAACAGACACAGGAACACAAGGCAGACCAGACAAGGAGTTCTCCAGAGTATTACGAACGCTTGTGTCCTGCAAAAGGACTCCTCCCAAAGTCTCTTCTTATATACTCTCTTGGGAGGGGCCAAGCCACAACCACCTGGGCTTGATTATCTCTTATGAGTCTGTCTCTGTAACTGCTGCCTCCGTTTCTTCGCCCTCCATTGCCTGGCGTCAGGGACAAACTCCCTTTGGTCTTCCCCACTGCTCCATACCTCAGGGGCCTCCTGGTGGCCAACCAGCCTCTCTGGTCCCTGCTCGGAGTCTGAACCCTGCCCAGGGTCCTCCACATCTTCCAGAGCCGACTCATAGGGGTCCTCGCTATCTGAGTCCATCGGCAGCTCCAACGGCTCCTGCTGGGCCACAACAGTGGAGGCAGATATTTCTCTCTCTGGGCACCATGAGACTAGATCTGCTGAATAAAACTCAGCATTGGCGACAGGAAAGGCATCCGGCCATCAAAACTCGATGCTTTCTCCATTCAGTTGCCCAGACTCCACCGTGATGCAAGGGATTATGGGGTTATTAAACGATGACGATGATGAGAAGATTAATAGAGATAGATATCTCTTTTAACAAGGCCTCCTCTGATGATCCAGTAATTGCCCAGCTATGGGAATCTTCTTATGGCTTGTTGGAAGAAACGTCCTTCTGGGTTCGGCTCCAAGTGGGGGGAAAAGACACTGGAGACATGGAGGCTGCTTGGAAAGATGGCTTAATGGTGGATAGGACCACATGGCTTGAGCCCTGTACAGAAAAGGTGATCACGTGCTACAATGTTGGTGGAGAAGAAGAGAAGGGCTGAGGGAGGGGCTTGCTAGGCTTTTTATAACCTGTTTAGTCCCACCTCTCTGTTTCCTGTTCCTGTGTAAGAAATGTATTCTGATTGGTTGTCAGACTCCCATGGGGCCATCCAGGGGCTACTCTCTAGGCTGCGTTTTGGATCCAGGTTTGGTTGAGTTCTCAGATGCCATGTGGCGAGTTGGGTAAAGGGCCAATATTATCATGCCTTAATCCCATCTCCCTTGAGCTGAAGGGGAGAACTCTTTATTATGTAAAGCGACTAGCTTGGCCTTCTTAATGGCCCATTGACAAAGGTGGGGGTGGGGGTGGGGAGGCAGGAAGCTGCAGGAAGTTTCTCTTTAAAAACGTTTCTCCCTTTTCACATCCAGGGAAATATAATATTCTGCCGTTTCAACATTTCCCATTAGATCTCACAGGGTTGGCCTCCTCCGGGTGCCATCTACCAGCCAATGCCATCTGGCTATTACCCGGGGGAGGGCCTTCTCTGTGGCAGCTCCGGCCCTCTGGAACGAACTCCCCGCAGGGATTCGGACCCTCACCTCTCTCCAGGCCTTCCGAAAAGCCGTCAAAACCTGGCTTTGCCGGCAGGCCTGGGGGTGATGAGTTCCCCTCCCCTCTCGACATGTATGGTTGTGCGACTGTTGCTTATTTTTACTATTTGTATTTCGTTTTTATGTTCCCCTTTTCCCCCTTTTGAATTGTTCGCCGCCCTGAGTCCTCCCGGAGAAGGGCAGCATACAAATAATAAAATTCTAATTCTAATTCCTAGGAGATTTCATTTCTCTGGGAGAGGGCTGGGTGATAACTTTCCACAGGCTGATGTCTGATTCTGAAGGCAGCTGATAGCTGGCATACAGGCCTGGCACCCTCTCTGCCTCCGACACAGAGCCCTCGTCCGAGCCTCCCCCAGACTCCAGGACTGGCCCAGGTTCCTCCCCAACCTCCTCACTCTCCGACTCGGCTGCCAGCTCCAGCGGGCCACAACAAAATCTCGCCACATCCAATCCCCGGACCTGCTTTTCATGCCAACTCAGATGTTTTTTTTTTCTTTTAAAAAAATCAGGGAATGTCAAGAAGGTAACGCCACGCTTAGAGGTTAACATTTATTTACACATCCGTTTGCAAAGTGCTGTACAGAAGGCAACATCCACGCCAAGCCATATCGGCCAACCGTTTCGGGAAGCGGTCGGTCTTCAGATGTGGGTCGACGTCCCTTTCGTTCCACAAGGTGGCGCCCACGTTCCTCTGCTAGCCCGAGGGGCTGGGGATGATGGGAGCAGCAGGTGAAATCAGGCGGTGGGCCAAGCTTGGAGAATGTGAACCATCCAATCTTGGTTTTCTTCTCCAAGGGGCTTTATTTAAGGTTGCAAATTTCACCAATGTCTTCCTACTGGTCGAAGATTGAAGCAGTTGAAGGAGAGGTGTCCAAATTTGGGAACTTTTAAGACTTGTGGACTTCAACTCCCAGAATTCCCCAGCCGGCCAGCTAGCCGGCTGGGGAATTCTGGGAGTTGAAGTCCACAAGTCTTAAAAGTTCCCAAATTTGGATACCCCTGAGTTAAAGGAAGGCAGAGGAGTGGGGAAAGTCCTACCTTGTCTATCTGTTGTACGCAATTGGACTCCCATCATACATTTGGAAATAAAATATAACTTGGGGAGGATTATACAGTAGCTGGGGAGACCCTAAGACCCCCCTTTCTGAGAAGGAACAAAAGTTTCTTCGTTTTGGTTTCATGCCAGAAGCGTTTCGAGAAGTCAGGCGTTTTACAAACCGGAACTTTAGCGGAAAAGCTTAAGGCAGTTTATCCATGGCTTAATGCAGGTTTTCTCAAATCTTGGCCACTCTTCAGTTGGGTGGACTTCAATTCCCAGAATTCTATAGCCAGTATGCCTCTGGCTGAGGGATTCTGGGAGTGGAAGTCCACATCGAGGTAGTCCTCGGCGTACAGTGTTCAAAGTTTAGAATGGCGCTGAAAAAAAGTGACTTGTGGCTGTTTTTCACACTTGAAGCATCAGTCGTGGCCGCGGGATCAAAACTGAGACACTTTTTTTTTTTCATTTTTTACCCACCAACACTGAGGAGACAAGCCAGTTGTCTATAAACAGAGATATCCTTTCCAGAATGGATATGATTACCTAGTTGGGTCATGAAACGTCTGGAAGAAAACAACCAAGCTCAGAGAGCACCAAGAACCCCACAGTCCTCTTCCTCTTCCCCACCTCTTCTTCCTCCTCCTCCTCTTCCTCCTCACCTCCTCTTCCTTCTGCTCCACAAACTCCACTCCCTTGTAGCCCTGATGATGTTACCTAGTTGGGTAATGAAATGCCTACAAGAAAACCGCCAAGCTCAGAGAGCACCAAGGACCCCACAGTCCTCTTCCTCCCCCCCTCCCCCTCCTCTTCCTCTCCTCCTCTTCCTCTTCCTTGCCTCCTCTTCCTTCTGCTCCACAAACTCCACTCCCTTGTAGCCCTGATTACGTTACCTAGTTGGCTAATGAAACATTTGCATGAAAATCACCAAGCTCAGAGCGAACCAAGGACCCCACAGTCCTCTTCCTCCTCCCCCTCCTCTTCCTCTCCTCCTCTTCCTCCTCCTCGCCTCCTCTTCCTTCTGCTCCACAAACTCCGCTCCCTTGTAGCCCTGATTATGTTACCTAGTTGGGTAATGAAATGCCTACAAGAAAACCGCCAAGCTCAGAGAGCACCAAGGACCCCACAGTCCTCTTCCTCCCCCCGCCCCCTCCTCTTCCTCTCCTCCTCCTCTTCCTCCTCCTCGCCTCCTCTTCCTTCTGCTCCACAAACTCCGCTCCCTTGTAGCCCTGATTATGTTACCTAGTTGGGTAATGAAATGCCTACAAGAAAACCGCCAAGCTCAGAGAGCACCAAGGACCCCACAGTCCTCTTCCTCCCCCGCCCCCTCCTCTTCCTCTCCTCCTCCTCTTCCTCCTCCTCGCCTCCTCTTCCTTCTGCTCCACAAACTCCACTCCCTTTTAGCACTGATGATGTTACCTAGTTGGGTAATGAAATGCCTACAAGAAAACCGCCAAGCTCAGAGAGCACCAAGGACCCCACAGTCCTCTTCCTCCCCCCGCCCCCTCCTCTTCCTCTCCTCCTCCTCTTCCTCCTCCTCGCCTCCTCTTCCTTCTGCTCCACAAACTCCACTCCCTTTTTGCACTGATGATGTTACCTAGTTGGGTAATGAAATGCCTACAAGAAAACCACCAAGCTCAGAGAGCACCAAGGACCCCACAGTCCTTTTCCTCCCCCCGCCCCCTCCTCTTCCTCTCCTCCTCCTCTTCCTCCTCCTCGCCTCCTCTTCCTTCTGCTCCACAAACTCCACTCCCTTTTAGCACTGATGATGTTACCTAGTTGGGTAATGAAATGCCTACAAGAAAACCACCAAGCTCAGAGAGCACCAAGGACCCCACAGTCCTCTTCCTCCCCCCGCCCCCTCCTCTTCCTCTCCTCCTCCTCTTCCTCCTCCTCGCCTCCTCTTCCTTCTGCTCCACAAACTCCACTCCCTTTTAGCACTGATGATGTTACCTAGTTGGGTAATGAAATGCCTACAAGAAAACCGCCAAGCTCAGAGAGCACCAAGGACCCCACAGTCCTCTTCCTCCCCCGCCCCCTCCTCTTCCTCTCCTCCTCCTCTTCCTCCTCCTCGCCTCCTCTTCCTTCTGCTCCACAAACTCCACTCCCTTTTAGCACTGATGATGTTACCTAGTTGGGTAATGAAATGCCTACAAGAAAACCACCAAGCTCAGAGAGCACCAAGGACCCCACAGTCCTCTTCCTCCCCCCGCCCCCTCCTCTTCCTCTCCTCCTCCTCTTCCTCCTCCTCGCCTCCTCTTCCTTCTGCTCCACAAACTCCACTCCCTTTTTGCACTGATGATGTTACCTAGTTGGGTAATGAAATGCCTACAAGAAAACCACCAAGCTCAGAGAGCACCAAGGACCCCACAGTCCTTTTCCTCCTCCCCACCTCCTCTTCCTCTCCTCCTCTTCCTCCTCCTCGCCTCCTCTTCCTTCTGCTCCACAAACTCCACTCCCTTGTAGCCCTGATTACGTTACCTAGTTGGGGAATGAAACGTCTGGAAGAAAACCACCAAGCTCAGGGAACATTAAGGACTCCACATTCCCCCTCTCCCTCTTCATCTTCCTCCCCCTCCTCTTCTCCTTCTCCTTCTCCACTGCACAAACCTCACTCCCTTCTATAGTAGCACTGATGGTGCTACCGAGTTGGGTGATGAAACGTCTGTAAGAAAACCAAGCTGAAAGAGCACCAAGGACCCCCAGATTAAATTAATGTTGAAAAAGTACTCATGCCTTCGTACCTTGCACCGATTCAATGGGCGCTGGCTTCAAGCCTCGTGCTAAGCCATGTTGGGTTGCATAAACCAACATGGGGTGGGCTCCTCACCTACTTAGCTGCGCTAAAGTAAGGTTAGCAAACCGAGAAGCCGGTTTCAGGCAGCAGGGGGCGCTCAAGCCATAGAAAACCCCATTGTTGTGTGTGAACTAAGCCTAGATGTGCTGTTTCAAATACATGCTATGCCCACAATGTGTGAAGAGCTGGCATTGTGTAGCCTGCCGAGGAAGTCTATAGGACGAGTGACTTTTTCAGGCAAAGTAATGTTTGTGTTATTGTAATATGCCACATGCTTTCCCAAGGCATCGTATAGAATACGGAGGTTTTAGGCAGAATGACAAGGACTCTTTGGCAAAGTAGGAAAAGGGGGTCATGAAAAGGGTAAGGATTAGGATTAGGATTAGGATTAAGGTTAGGATTAGGGTTAGGGTTAGGGTTAGGGTTAGGGTTAGGGTTAGGGTTAGGGTTAGGATTAGGGTTAAGGGTTACAGTTAGGATTAAAAATTAGGAAGTGTTAGGATTAGGATTAAGGTTAGGATTAGGATTAATGGTTAGGATTAAGGTTTAGGGTTAAAAATTAGGAAGTGTTAAATTTAGGATTAAGGTTAGGGTTAGGATTAAGGTTAGGATTAGGGTTAGGGTTAAGGTTAGGATTAGGGTTAGGATTTACGGGTAGGATTAGGATTAGGATTAATGGTTAGGATTAAGGGTTAGGGTTAGGATTAAAAATTAGGAAGTGTTAGGATTAGGATTAAGGTTAGTATTAGGGTTAGGATTAAGGTTAGGATTAGGGTTAGGGTTAGGATTAAGGGTTAGGGTTAAGGTTAAAAATTAGGAAGTGTTAGGTTTAAGATTAAGGTTAGGGTTAGGATTAAGGTTAGGATTAGGGTTAGGATTAACGGTTAGGATTAAGGGTTAGGGTTAGGAGTAAAAGTTAGGAAGTGTTAGGATTAGGATTAAGGTTAGGATTAGGGTTAGGATTAAGGTTAGGATTAGGGTTAGGATTAGGATTAGGGTTAGGATTAAGGTTAGGATTAGGGTTAGGATTAGGATTAGGGTTAGGATTAATGGTTAGGATTAAGAGTCAGGGTTAGGGTTAAAAATTAGGAAGTGTTAGGTTTAGGATTAAGGTTAGGGTTGGGATTAAGGTTAGGGTTAAGATTAGGATTAATTGTTAGGATTAAGGGTTAGAGTTAAAAGTTAAGGTTTAGGGTTAACGGTTAGGAAGTATTAGATTTAGGATTAAGATTAGGATTAGGTTAGGGTTAGAATTAACAATTAGGTTTAAGGGTTAAGGTTAGAGTTAGGATCAGGGTTAAAAGTTCAGGGTTAGGGTTAAAAGTTAAGAAATGCTAGGTTTAGGATAAAGGTTAGGATTAGGGTTAGGATTAACAGTTAGGTTTAAGAGTTAGGGTTAGGATTAGGGTTAAGGGTTACAGTTAGGATTAAAAGTTAGGAAGTGCTAGGATTAGGATTAAGGTTAGGATTAGGGCTAGGATTAATGGTTAGGATTAAGGGTTAGGGTTAAAAATTAGGAAGTATTAGGTTTAGGATTAAGGTTAGGATTGCTCTGCTGGCTGGGGGAATTCTGGGAGTTGAAGTCCACGGGACTTAAAGTCGCCAAGGTTGAGAAACGCTGCAGAGGTGGCACGCAGAGCCTTCTCTGTGGGCACCCTCACCATTGCCAACTGCTCTTCACGGGTGCCGGAGTGGCAGAAAATAGCCCAAAAATGGCCCAAACAACAGCCAAGAACCAAATCATTTTTCTGGCCATTTTCGGGCTGTTTTCTAGACCATTTTCATGCCATTTTCAGTGCATTTTGGGGGGGGGGCAAAACACCCCAAATAACAGCCTGAAAATGCCCCCCAAAATGCCCCCCCAAAACAGGCATATCTGTACTGGCCACGTGGCCTTTCGGTTTCTGGTTCTCCGGCGCCTGCAAGCACGCGCATATAATCTGGCACATACATTCGCCATCAGTGTTCTGGGACATGCCTAATTTCACACCTTGACGGTAACATATACATGACCCGTCTTGGCCGGCTGTTAGAAGCAGATGTGACTTTCTAGATTTTTCTTTTCTTTCTTTTTGGTTGGGCTAAAACATCTGTTTCTTTGCAGGCCACCTCTGCCAAGGTCTAAACGACACAAGTCACTTTTGATAAATTTGGAAGATTAGGCTGCTATCTTCTCCTCCGTATAAGGTCGCGGGAGGCTTCCACAAACAGCCTCGCTGATCTGAAATGTAATTTTCTTCTTGCCTGCTGGGGAGGCCTCCACCCTGGTGCAGAGCAACATGGGACTTGAAGTTCAACCTTGTCCTCTTGTGCTAATTAAAGAGAGACTCAACCTAGAATAATAGCAATAGCAGTAGACTTATATACCGCTTCATAGGGCTTTCAGCCCTCTCTAAGCGGTTTACAGAGAGTCAGCATATTGCCCCCAACAATCTGGGTCCTCATTTTACCCACCTCGGAAGGATGGAAGGCTGAGTCAACCCTGAGCCGGTGAGATTTGAACCGCTGAACTGCTGATCTAGCAGTAGCCTGCAGTGCTGCATTTAACCACTGCGCCACCTTGGAAAATTTCCTGATAGCGTGAACAACGAACTGCAGAAGTTGTGGGTGCACCATCCCTGCAAGGTTCAAAGAAGAGATTGGAACTGCCGTTTTTGTCCGGAATTGTGTAGGGTCTCCTGCTTGAGCAGAGGGTTGGACTAGAAGACCTCCAAGGTCCCTTCCGACTCTTTGTTATTCTGTGCAATCTGACTCGGAGGTAGAGCATCCCGCTCAGTCTCGTCACGCCCCTTCGCGGCCGCCGGAAGGCCTGATCATCATCCGCGTGGCTTTTAATGAGTATCCTGGGCCTTGGAAGTAATGCCAGCGGACGCCGTTTAATTTCCGCATGTTGTGGCGAGCCGGATAGTAAATACCGTTCAGGTTGGATTGGCCGCAGGCGTCAAACCACCAACCTGTTTCATGGAAGGGTTGGAAAGGTGTCAGTCCTGGATCGCATAGCCACACCATTATTACATTTTGCCCCCCAGAAGATTTCAGGAGAAACCCTCCCATACTATCACCTCTTAGAATACTCGACAACATGGTATCCGCAGTAGAGGCCTTCAAATTTCTAGGTTCTATCACATCTCAAGACCTAGAATGGACACCTAACGTCAAAAGCGCCATCAGAAAAGCCCAACCAAGAATGTTTTTTTCTGCGCCAACTCAGGACGCTCAAACTGGCCAAAGAGTTGTGGATTCAGTTCTACAGAGGAACGATTGAGTCCGTCATCTGCACCTCCATAACTGTCTGGTTTGGCTCTGCAACCCAACAAGACAGACACGGACCTCAGAGGAGAATCAGAATTGCAGGAAAAAACAATTACTGCCAACCTGCCTTCCGTTGAGGACCTGGACACTGCAGGAGTCAAAAAGAGGGCCGTGAAAATATCTACAGACCCCTCGCATCCTGGACATAAATTGTTTCAACTCCCACCCTCAAAACGACACTATAGGGCACTGCACACCAAGGCAACTAGACACAAGGACAGTTTTTCCCCAAACGCCATCCCTCTGCTAAACAAATAATTCCCTCAACACTGTCAAACCATTCTAAATTACTATTCTTTTTCCCATCCATCCTATTGCCTATCTCCTATTCTACTTATGACTATCATTATGTTGCTTTTTTTCTTTGTATTGTTTTATTGTTTCCTAGTATGATTTGATTGCTTATTAGTATCCTAGGACTATCACTAAGTGTTGTATCTGTGATTCTTGATGAATATATTTTATTGTATTGTTTTCTTTTCTTTGTGTACCCTGAGAGCATCTGCACCAAAGACAAATTCCTTGTGTTTCTAATCACACTTGGCCAATAAAGGATTCTATTCTATTCTATTCCTTATTCTATTCTATTCCAAATTCTTATTCTATTCAATTCCTGTTCTCTTCTCTTCTATTTTCTATTCTATTTTCTATTCTTATTCCATTCCATTCCTATATTCTATTCTATTCTAAATTCTTATTCTATTCAGCATCTTCTTAAAGACTTCCAGTGTTGGGGCATTCACAACTTCTGGAGGCAACTTCTGTTCCACTGATTAATTGTTCTCACTGTCAGGAAATTTCTCCTCAGTTCTAAGTTGCTTCTCTCCTTGATTAGTTTCCACCCATTGCTTCTTGTTCTGCCCTCGGGTGCCTTGGAGAATAGCTTGACTCCCTCTTCTTTGTGGCAACCCCTGAGATACTGGAAGACTGCTATCATGTCTCCCCTGGTCCTTCTTTTCATTAAACTAAACATCCCCAGTTCCTGCAACCGTCCATCGTATATTTGAGCCTCCAGTCCCCTCATCCTCTTTGTTGCTCTTCTCTGCTCTCTTTCTAGAGCCTCCACATCTTTTCTACATTGTGGACACCAAAACTGGATGCAAATATTCCAAGTGTGGCCTTCCCAAGGCCTTATAAAGTGGTATTAACCCTTCACGTGGTCTTGATTCTCTCCCTCTGTTGATGCAGCCTAAAGCATACTTACCGCCAGAGAGCATTTGCGCACATTTGCACATGCAGTTGTCATTATCGGAGTCCCAGGTGCTGAAGGATGTTCCCTGGAATGGCAGCGCGCTTTGGAGACCCACTGAGCCCTTGTAGCCTCTCAGAGCGAGCCTGAAACAACAGCGAAGGTGACGGGAGCTTATTTATTTATTTATTATTTATTAATTAGACTTATATACCGCTTCATAGGGATTTCAGCCCTCTCTAAGCGGTTTACAGAGTCAGCATATCGCCCCCACAGTCTGGGTCCTCATTTCACCCACCTCGGAAGGATGGAAGGCTGAGTCAACCTTGAGCCGGTGGGATTTGAACCACTGAACTGCAGATAACAGTCAGCTGAAGTGGCCTGCAGTACTGCACCCTAACCACTGCGCCACCTCGGCTCTTAAGATGAGATGAAGCCTCTCTTTGAATTTTGGAAACTAACCTTTCAATATGATTGCAATAACAGTAGCACTTGTGGTGCTATTGGGAGGGAGGGAAGGAGGGAAGAAAGGCAGAGGGAAGGAAGGAAGGAAGGAAGGAGGGAGGGAGGGAAGGAAGGAAGGAAGGAAGGAAGGAAGGAATAGCAATAGTCCTTAGACTTATATACTGCTTTCCAGAGCTTTCCAGCCCTCTCTAAGTGGTTTGCAGAGTCAGCCTCTTGCCCCCAACAATATGGGCCCTTATGTTACTGAATTCGGCAGGATGAAAGACTGAGTTAACCTTGAGCCAGTTGGTCAGGATTGAACTGCTGGCAGTGGGCAGAGTTAGCCTGCAATACTGCATTCAAACCACAAAGAGGGAGGGAGGGAGGGAGGGAGGGAGGGAAGGAAGGAAGGAAGGAAGGAAGGAAGGAAAGAAGGAAAGAAGGAAAGAAGGAAAGAAGGAATAGCAATAGCCCTTAGACATCTATACAGCTTCACGGTGCTTTCGAAGGAAGGAAGGAAGCAAGGAAGGAAGGAAGGAAGGAAGGAAGAAATAGCAATAGCCCTTAGACTTATATACAGCTTCACAGTGTTGTCCAGCCCTCTCTAAATGGTTTGCAGAGTCAGCCTCTTTCCCCCCAACAATTTGGACCCTTACGTTACCAACCTTGGAAGGATGGAAGGCTGAGTCAACCTTGAGCCAGTCAATCAGGATTGAACTGCTGGCAGTGGGCAGAGTTAGCCTGCAATACTGCATTCTAACCACTGGGAGGGAGGGAAGGAAGGAAGGAAAGAAAAAAAGGAAGGAAGGAAGGAAGGAAGGAAGGAAAGAAGGAATAGCATTTAGACCGTTTCACAGTGCTTTCCACCCCTTTTTAAGCGGTTTACAGAGTCAGCCTCTTGCCCCCCAACAATCTGGGTCCTCATTTTACCCACCTCGGAAGGACGGAAGGCTGAGTTTACCCTTGAGCCTGGTGAGATTCGAACTGCCAAATTTCAGGCAGCCCGCAGTCAGCAGAAGTCGCCTGCAGTACTGCCCTCTGACCACTGCGCCACTGTGGCTCAAAGATTAGATCTGCCTCGTTTGCAGCTGCAACCCATTTCCGGCTGATGCTCCCTCTGGAATCCCGAATGTTTCCACCAGGAAAAGGATCTCACCTGTAGCGCTGGCGTTCGCCTGTCAGCCGGACTTTGTCATACTGGGCATAAGCCTGGTTGCCTTCCCAGTCCAGAAGCTCCACCCGGAGAGCGGAGGCGGCCTGGCTGGTCAAGAGATGGATGGCCTCGTTCCCCAGCCAGTATTCCCCAGCTGCAACTCCAAAGCCCTGCGGGGAGGGGAACACAGGCACAGGTCAAAGGGGAGTGGGAGGGAAGGAAGGGAAGGAGGGGAGAGAGAGGGAAGAAAGAATAAAGAGGAGGGAGGGAGGGAAAGTAGGGAGGGAAGCAAGAAAGGGGAGAGAAGCAGGGAGGGAAGAAGGGGAGAGAGGGAAGAAAAGGAGGGAGGGGATTCTAATTCTATGCCATTCTACTCTATTCTAATTCTATTCCAATTCTATTCTATTCTAATTATTTCAATTTCTTTTCTGTTCTGTTCCTTTCCATATTCTATTCTATTCTAATTCTAATCTTATTTTAATTCTAATTCTAATTCTAATCTTATTCTATTCTATTCTAATTCTAATCCTAATCTTATTCTAATTCTATTCTATTCTAATTCTATTCTAATTCTATTCTATTCTAATTATTTCAATTTCATTTCATTTCTTTTCTGTTCTGTTCCATTCCATAGTCTATTCTATTCTATTCTATTCTAATTCTAATTCTAATCTTATTTTAATTCTAATTCTATTCTAATTCCAATTCTAATCTTATTCTAATTCTATTCTATTCTAATTCTAATTCTAAACTTATTCTAATTCTATTCTATTCTAATTCTAATTCTAATCTTATTTTAAGAATTATAATAATTCTAATTCTATTCTATTTCCCATTCCTATTTCTATTATTTCTATTTCTATTTCTATTTCTATTTCTATTTCTATTTCTATTTCTATTTCTATTTCTATTTCTATTTCTATTTCTATTTCTATTTCTATTTATTTCTATTTCTATTTCTATTCCTATTTCTATTTCTATTTCTATTATTTCTATTTCTATTATTTCTATTTCTATTTCTATTATTATTTCTATTATTTCTATTTCTATTTCTATTTCTATTTCTATTTCTATTTCTATTTCTATTTCTATTTCTATTTCTATTTCTATTTCTATTTCTATTTCTATTATTTCTATTTCTATTTCTATTTCCTATTTCCACCCCATCCCATCCCTTCCCATCCCATCCTATCCCTATCCTATCCACATCTGGACACAGCCATGGTCACTGGAAAACATCAGTAGCAAACCTGTTTATATTCTTTCCAGGTTTTTTGGAAGCTAACACTGCCGTTGATCCGGCGTTGAATGACCGTCCAGCCTCCTCCATCGGTTTCCATGTCGCAAAAGGCCTGGAAAGGTAGAAAGGAGAAGCAATAAAGGGAGAAAAGGAAACAAGGCAAGAAGAAATGACCAGCTTGAAATGTACAGAGTGGCCAACAGGACCTTTGATCGATTGTTGGAAAGAAGGACAGGTCAGCCCGGAGAAGGTGGATCTATGTCAGGGTTTCCCAACTAGAGATGTGGACTTCAACTCCCAGAATACCCCTGGCAGATGGCTACGGTAGGGAAATACTGGTCTATGTGGTTGTTATGTGGTTACATCTCAAGTAGATTGGACAGAGATGGTATCAGGTCTCCTGCGTTGAGCAGAGAGTTGGACTAGAAGATCTCCAGGGTCCCTACCAGCTCTATGATTTTGTTTCTATGATTCTACAATTCTACAATTCTATGATTCTATGTTTCTGTGCCAGCACTGACCTGATGGCATATGATCATTCAGCCATCCATCCATCTATCCGTCCCAACTCAATCCAACCCAACCCAACCCAACCCATTAAACTAATCCAACCAACTAACCCAGCTCAACCCAACCCACCAAACCAAACCAAACCAAACCAACCAAGCCTAACCAACCCAACCCAACCCAACCAACTAACCAACCAAGCCAGCCAACTAACCCAACCCAACCAACCTAATCCAACCAATGAACGAACCAACCAACCAAACCATCCAACTAACCCAACCTAGCCCAACCCAAACCATCCCAACCCAACCACCTAACTAACTAACCAAGCCAACCAACCAACTAACCCAACCCAACCCAACCAACTAACCAACCAAGCCAACCAACTAACCCAACCCAAGCCAACCCAACCCAACCAACCTAACCCAACCAATGAACGAAGCAACCAACCCAGCCATCCAACTAACCCAACCTAGTCCAACCCAAACCATCCCAACCATACAACTAACCCAACCAACCCAACCCAACCAATTAACCAACCAAGCCAACCAACTAACCTAACCCAACCCAACCAACCTAACCCAACCAATGAACGAACCAACCAACCCAACCATCCAACTAACCCAACCGAGCCCAACCAACCAACTAGATTCATCTAATCTTTGGGCCAACTGACCTTTTTGGGTTCAGTCAGATTGTTAATGTGGAGTGTGTAAACCCCACTGAGGTTGAATCCAGATTGAAGGATGTCCATGCAGTCCTGGAATAGCCGGTCTTCTTTTTTCAGAAGAACTGTTGAAGGAAAAACAAAAATCTTTTGGATCGAAGAAGAGGAGCATCCATTTCATTGAAACAAAATGGTGAGACAGGTGGGGGAAAAGTTTTGGAACTACTCGGAGGTGGACTGTCAATTTAATAAAACCAACTCTTCCTTTGGATGTTCAAGAAGGTACCTTTTCCTTCGGAGACTAAGGAGACCAAATTCTGGACCGATTCCAGGAGCTGCAGCTGCTGTTGCTGAAGAAGGCTGGCGTTACTGCTGGCGACATGAAGGGACTTCTCCAGACCTTCAATTGTGTTGCTCTGGTGGCTCACCAGCTGCTGGAGCTGGTCCTTCTCAGTACGAATGTCCTCCAGCTCCTTCAAGTGCTTCGTTTCCATCTGCCGGACTCGAGTTTCTAAGATGCTGCAGAGACGGGAGGATGGTCACGGAGAGAACTGAGAATGACTAGTCCAGCATGGCTGATTGAGGAATTCTGGGAGTTGAAGTCCACAAGCTTTGAAGTTGCCAAGTTTGAAGACCCACGGTCTAGTCTAATGAAGGGAAGGACTAGGGGTGATGTGATAGCCCAATATCTCAGGGGCTGCCACAAGGAAGAGGGGGTCAAGCTATTCTCCAAAGCACCAGAAGGCAAGAGAGGAAGCAACAGATGGAAACTAACCAAGGAGAGAAGCAACATGGAACTAAAGAGGAATTTCCTGACAGGGAGGACAATTAACCAGTGGAACTGCTTGCCTCCAGAAGTTATGGGTGCTCCATCACTGGAAGTTTCTAAGAGGAGATTGGACAACAATTTGACCAGGGTGGTGTAAGGCTCTTGGCTTGAGCAGAGGGCTGGACTAGAAGATCTCCAAGCTCCCTTCCAATTCTTATTCTGTATCCTAATCAGTGGTGAGTTGTGGGCCATATGCCTGGTGTCTGTTGGTGGGAGCAACAGGCACCGTCCCGGTATAATGCGTCAGAGGACCTACCCACCCATCCTCCTTCCTGAGCTGTATTTGACCCAACTGGGACCAAAGTAATGTTTTATTTCTATCCTATCCTATCCCTTATCCCCTCTTCTCTTCTCTTCTCTTCTCTTCTCTTCCCTTCTCCTCTTTCCATCTATTCTATTCTATTCTATTCATATATATAAATAATATAACTATAAATATAACTATAAATATAACTATAAATATAACTATAAATAATATTACTGTAACTGTAACTATAACTATAACTGTAATTGAACTGTAACTATAACTATAACTATAACTATAACTATAACTATAACTATAACTATAACTATAACTATAACGATAACGATAACGATAACGATAACGATAACGATAACGATAACTATAACTATAACTATAACTAAAACTATAACTATAACTATAACTATAACTATAACTATAACTATAACTATAACAACTAACGATAACGATAACGATAACGATAACGATAACGATAACGATAACGATAACGATAACGATAACGATAACGATAACTATAACTATAACTATAACTATAACTATAACTATAACTATAATTATAACAACTAACAACTAACTATAACTATGAATATAAATAATATAAATATGAATGTGAATATGAATATGAATAATATTAATATAAATATAAATAATATAACGATAACGATAATGATAACGATAATGATAACGATAATGATAACTATAACTATAACTATATATAACTAATAACTAACTATAACTATGAATATGAATAAGATGAATATGAATATGAATACAAATAATATAAATATACATAACTATAAAAATATAACTATAACTATAAAAATATAACTATAACTATAAAAATATAAATATAACTGTAACTATAACTATAAAAATATAACTGTAAATGTAAATGTAAATGTAAATATTTGTGTGTATATATGTGTACTCGTGGAGAGCCTTGGAACTGAGTTTACAATGATTTTCCACGCTTGAATCCCTCCTGTTTTGGGGAATGTTTCCAACAGGGTTAAGATCGCAGTTCATGCCGGCCAACTGGCTCTGGGACCACAATCCTTGGGAGGAGGAGATGGCCGCTCTTCACGGCCAGCACGATCTTGGCTTGCTCCACAAGGCCTCCTGCCGGGGCCAGGAAGATATTTTAGGAAGCCGCTGGATGGGGGAAGAGAATTCAAATGCCCCCCCCCCCCCCCCCCGCGAGGATTTTAGCGGCCTTATTTTCGTTCCCTTAAACAAACACCACTCCTGATTGCAAAGGCCGCTTTTCCCGCTGGTTACAACTAACTGCTGGGTGTTGATCCAAATACCGTTTCTTTCTCGGACGGCTGGAGTGACCCAAGGCTTCTCCCGTGGATCGTGGCCCCCAAAAAATTTGTTTCCGAGAGAAGGAAGCGGATTGGTGGGAACTGGAGCTCACTTTGTGCTCCAAAACATCACAAGCAAAGCTAACTGGGTTTGTTTACAAACCACCAGCCGGGTTCAGACAATATGCTAAGTTTGGCCAGGTTAAATAGGAATGTTGAGAACATTGTAGAAGCCATCCTGAAGAATGTCTCCATCTCTGTCTGTCTATCTATCCATCTCTGTCTGTTTGTCGATTTATCATTATCTATCTATCTTCCATCCATCCATCCTTCTTTATCTATATCTATTTATCTATCTATCTATCTATCTATCTATCTATCTATCTATCTATTTATCTATCTATTTTCCATCCATCCATCTATCCTTCTTTCTATATCTATCTATCATCTATCTATCTATCTATCTATCTATCTATCTATCTATCTATCTATCTATCTATCTATCTACCTATCTATCTATCTATCTTCCATCCATCCATCCATCCATCCATCCTTCTTTCTATATCTATCTATCTATCTATCTGTCTGTCTGTCTGTCTGTCTGTCTGTCTGTCCGTCCGTCTATCCATCCATCCATCCATCCATCCATCCATCCATCCATCCATCTCTATCTCTATCTCTATCTCTATCTCTATCATCTGTATCTATCTCTATATCTCTATATCTATCTATCTATCTATCTATCTATCTATCTATCTATCTATCATCTATCTTTTCGTCTATCTTCCATCCATCCATCTATCTAACCATTCTGTCTGTCTAATTTCCTACCTACCTACCTACCTACCTACCCATTCATTCTATCTATCTATCTATCTATCTATCTATCTATCTATCTATCTATCTATCTATCTATCTATCTATCTATCTATCTATCTATCATCAATCTATCTTATTCTGTCTGTCTATCTATCCATCTGCCTGTCTCTTGATCCATCATTATCTATAGCTATCACTCTCATTCTCACTCTATCTATCTATCTATCTATCTATCTATCTATCTATCTATCTATCTATCTATCTATCTATCTATCTATCATCTATCTATCTATCTATCATCTATCTATCTATCTATCTATCTTCTATCTATTCTATCTACCCATTTCTGTTTGCCTGTCATCTGCCTATCTATCGATCTATCATCTATGTACCTACCTACCTACCTATCAAACACTGACCTTAGAAATGAGTCCTGTCATTTAAAAATAATAATAATAATGAAGAAGTTATTATCTGAGGACACTTTCCTAACTTCTAAGTCTTCTGGGAGTCTCTCCCAGATGGTTGAATTTTCCCCAAGAGCCGTCTCCATCCATAAAAGTGCATGCATGGTGGGGCTGAACTGGGGCGACGGCTCGCATGTCTGCAAAGAGGGCTCCATGTGGCACCTGTGGTACATATGCCACAGGTTCGCCATCACGGGCCTTTATTTCTCCCACCAGCAGCTCACCTGTTCTGATCCTGGAGCTTGTGGATCTCGCTGGTCTGCACCAGGAGCTGCCGTTCCAACTTGTTCGTGGACAGCGAATTCTCCAGGAGTTGTATTTCGATGCGGGAGGTTTGGTTCAGCACCTGCGCATGGAGCACAAGAGAAGCCAAGTTCAGACTTGGGAACGGAGCTAGAGATCCGCGGTCCTTCCTGAGCGCCAGAGCAAAACCAGAGAGAAAGGAAGATGGAGCTCAGCCTCAGAAGGGACTCAACCGTGCATTGAAAACATGGGTAGCATCAAAACCCCGGCAGCAAAAAGAGGAGTGGAATAGAATAACAGAGTTGGAAGGGACCTTGGAGGTCTTCTAGTCCAACCCTCTGCCTAGGCAGGAAACCCTACGCCACTTCAGACAAATGGTTGTCCAATCTCTTCTTTAAAACTTCACAACTTCTGGAGGCAAGTTGTTCCACTGATTAAATGATTCTCACTGTCAGGAAATTTCTCCTCCGTTCTAAGTTGCTTCTCTCCTTGATTAGTTTCCACCCATTGCTTCTTGTTCTACTCTCAGGGGCTTTGGAGAATAGCTTGACTCCCTCTTCTTTGTGGCAACCCCTGAGATATTGGAAGACTGCTATCCTGTCTCCCCTGGTCCTTCTTTTCATTAAACTAGACATACCCAGTTCCTGCAACCGTTCTTCATATGTTTTAGCCTCCAGTCCCCTAATCCTCTTTGTTGCTCTTCTCTGCACTCTTTCCAGAGTCTCCACATCTTTTTTACATCGTGGCGACCAAAACTGGATGCAAATATTCCTAGTGTGGCTTTCCCAAGGCCTTATAAAGTGGTATTAACACTTCACGTGATCTTGATTCTCTCCCTCTGTTGATGCAGCCTAGAACTGTGTTGGCTTTTTTGGCAGCTGCTGCACACGGCTGGCTCCTATTTAAATGGTTGTCCTCTAGGACTCCAAGATCCCTCTCACAGTTACTACTATTGAGCAAGGCACCACCTATACTGTACAACCTAGTTCAGAGACCTCCAAGGACCACTCATTCTCCTCCTCCTCCTCCTCTTCCCTCACCCTCTTCCGCCTCCTCCTAACTTAATAAATTGTTGCTTCATTCTATTCCAGTGAAATTTCAAATACTGTAAATGCGAAGAGCCAGAAAGTGGTTTTGTTTTTGGTATAAGAGGAACTCTCTTTTCTTAAAGCCAATTCCAAGAACAAAAAAATCCAGAAATCCAAATGGAATATTTGGCAAACTTTTCCTTCCTTGGCAGAGTCAGGCTGAAAGTTAAATGCTTCTAAATATGTATAATCCCCCCCCCCCCGCACACACTCAAACTGTCCCACCCATGTCATAAATCACCTGGGTCTCCACATCGGTCAGTTTCCGTGTCTGCTCAGCTGTCTGGCTCAAAAGATTGGTGCCGATCTCCAATATGGCTGCCGTCTGGTTGTGCACCACATTCTGCTGGATGTGGGCCATCTCACTCTTCATGTTCATCTGGATGAAATTCTCCAGCTAAAGAGAAAACAGCCACCTTAATATGAGAAGGAAGGCTCATTGTCTGGGTTACCAGACAATACGTCATTAAGTAGAAAAGGGGAGGGGAAATAGGGAAGCAAATAATAATATATACATTCAAAAGTAAGATACAAAGGGAGGGGGAAACATAATCAGGATAGATTTAGGGAAGGAAAGGGAACAAGGAAATGATATTCAATTATTTTTGGGTCTGCGGATATACCACCCCAAGAAAATAAAAATTAATAGCTGGAAGAGACAATAGAAAGAAATAGAAAAAGAATGGGAGAGAAGAGGAGAGGAAGGGAAGGGAGATAGAAATGAGGAATTGAAGATGGAAGGGAGAAGGAGAGAGGGCAGGAAGGGGAAGAGGAAGAGTAGGAGTAGGGGAGAAGTAAGGGAAGCAGGAATGGAAAGGAGAGAGGAAGGAAGGAAGTAGAGAAGGGAGGGAGGGAGAAAAGAAAGGATCTACAATAATAGAAAAAGAAAGGAAGAGAGGAGGAGGGGAAGAGGAGGGAAGGAAGATAGAGGTGAGGAGAGGAAGATAGAAAGGAGAAGGAGAGAGGGTAGGAAGGGGAAGAGGAAGAGTAGGAGGAGGGGAATGGTAAGGGAAGAAGGAAGGAGAAGGAGAGGAGGAAGGAAGAAAGGAGAGAAGGGAGGGAGGGAGAAAAGAAATGACCTACAACAATATAAAAAGAAATGAGGAGAGGAGGAGAGGAGAGGAAGAGGAGGGAAGGAAGATAGAGGTGAGGAGAGGAAGATGGAAGGGAGAAGGGGAGAAGGGCAGGAAGGGGAAGAGGAAGAGTAGGAGTAGGGGGAGAGGAAAGGGAAGAAGGGAAAGGAAAGGAGAGGAGGAAGGAAAGAAGTAGAGAAGAGAGGGAAGGAGAAAAGAAAGGGAAAAGAAGCTGGTGTCAAAACAGGCGGAAGGGATGGTAAACAAAGCAACCTAAACGGTATGTTTTGGCCCTGCAAATGGAATGACAAATGCAGAAGAATGATGAATGTAAAAAAGAATAATAACTATGTGGATGTATACCTATAATTGTATATAGAGAACAAAAAATAAAAATAAAAAAAACTTTTCAGAAAGGAAAATGAGAAGGAGGGTTTCTGAGCTGTCTTCCCCCCCAGTTTCAGTGGCAACCAACATTACCCCAATACTGAGAGCTAATTTGGTGCAGTGGCTATAGTGCTATCTTAGAAACCAGGAGTCGGTGAGTTCTAGTCCTCACCTTAAGAATGAAAGCCAGCTGGGTAACTTTGGCCCAATCACCTGGAGGTGGAGATTTCTAGTTCTGCCTTGTCTAGCCCAGTGTTTCTCAACCTTGGCAACTTGAAGATGTCCGGACTTCAACTCCCAGAATTCCCCAGCCAGCGAATGCGAATTCTGGGAGTTGAAGTCCGGACATCTTCAAGTTGCCAAGGTTGAAAAACACTGGTCTAGCCTATCCAAGAGAAGGACCAAGGCTGACAGGATAGCAGTCTTCCAATATTTGAGGGGCTGCCCCATAGAAGAGGGAGTCAAGCTATTCACCAAAACACCAAGAAGCAACAGGTGGAAACTAATCAAGGCTAGAAGCAACCTGGAATTAAGGAGAAACTTCCTGACAGTGAGAACAGTTAATCTGTGGATAATCAGCTTGCCTCCCAGAACTTGTGAATGCTCCATCAGAAGAGATTGGGGCAAATATTTGTCTGAAATGGTATATGGTCTCCTGTTGAGCAGGGGGTTGGGCTAAAGGACTTCCAAGATCCCTTCCAACTCTGTTACTTTGAGTAGGTGACAGACAGATGATAAATAGATGATAGATGATAGATAGATACAGACAGACAGACAGATAAATCGATGATAGATGATAGGTAGGTAGATAGATTAGATAGATGATAGAAAGCTGACAGATAGATATGGTAGATAGATGGATGGATGGACAGACAGATAGGTAGATAGATAAGACACACAGAGAGAGATGGTAGGTAATGGATGGATGGATGGAAGGATAGATAGATAGATAGGTGGATAGATAGATAGAGATGGTTGGTAGGTGGGTGGGTGGATGGATGGATGGATGGACAGACAGGTAGATAGACACACAGAGAGAGATGGTAGGTAATTGATGGATGGATGGATGGATGGAAGGATAGATAGATAGGTGGATAGATAGATAGAGAGAGATGGTTGGTAGGTGGGTGGGTGGATGGATGGATGGATGGATGGATGGATGGACAGACAGGTAGATAGACACACAGAGAGAGATGGTAGGTAATGGATGGATGGATGGATGGATGGAAAGAGAGAGAGATGGTGGGTGGGTGGGTGGATGGATGGATGGATGGAGAGAGAGAGATGGTAGGTAGGTAGATGGGTGGGTGGGTGGGTGGGTGGATGGATGGATGGATGGAAAGAGAGAGATAGGTAGATAGGTAGGTAGATAGGTGGGTAGGTGGGTAGGTGGATGGGTGGGTGGGTGGGTGGATGGGTGGATGGATGGAAAGAGAGAGATAGGTAGATAGGTAGGTAGATAGGTGGGTAGGTGGGTGGGTGGGTGGATGGGTGGATGGATAGATGGATGGAAAGAGAGAGATAGGTAGATAGGTAGGTAGGTGGGTAGGTAGGTGTGTGGGTGGGTGGGTGAGTGGGTGAGTGGGTGGGCGGGCGGACAGACAGACAGACAGACAGATACAGAGAAAGATGGTAGGTAGGTAGATAGATGGATGAATGGATGGATGGATTGACAGACATAGACAAAGAGAGAGATATAGAAAGAGAGGAGAGGAAGAGGGAGAGAGAGAGAATGAGAGAGAGAGAATGAGAATGAGAATATGCATGGAAACTCTGTGACTCTCCTGGGCAAAACAACACAAGCCCTGATGCAAAACCTCTCTGGGGAGGGGGGGGTCTCTTTGCCCTCCTTCGCCCCCTTGCTCAACAACTTGGAAATGTCTGCCCGACTCTCCCCGGGGACCCAGCAGCACCAGCTGAAAATGAAAACACGCCGAACGCTTTATGCCCATGTAAGAGGAATCAGGCTCTCTTTCTGGAAAAGTCACTCTCCCCTCTTGGAGCTCTTGGCCAAAAAGCCTCTGTCCGAGAGTGCCAGTTTTCATCCCCTCCTGGGAGGTGGGAGGACTTTAGGAGCCACACAGCTATGGCATCCTTTCCTTCTTCGCTTTCCTTCTGGCTGACTAATTGAACAAATTGCCAGCTCCACGGAGCTCCCTTCCTTTCCGCTTCTCGGCGTCCCCGGCTGCGAGCAACACAAGGTTCATAGAAAGAACATGCTGTGTTTGAGCCGCGGATATGCCGCGCCACGGGCATGGGCTCTGCCATCCAGACAAAACAACTTGCTGGGCAAAATTCTGCCAGCTGGGCTCCCAGGCCATTGTGGCTTAAAGCTCATCTGCAGCTTTTTTCTTTTGAAAGTTGTGACCGTCAAAAACCTTAAAACTAAAGCATTTTTTCCAGTTTTTTTTAAATTGGGTATGTCCAGTTTAATAGAAAGAAGGACTAGGGGAGACATGATAGGAGTCTTCCAATATCTCAGGGGTTGCCACAAAGAAGAGGGAGTCAAACTATTCTCCAAAGCAACTGAAGGTAGGACAGGAAGCAATGGGTGGAAACTAATCAAGGAGAGAAGCAACCTAGAGTTCTAGCCCCACCTTAGACATGAAAGACAACTGGGTGACTTTGGGCTAATCGCCAGGAGACAGGGAGTTCTAGTCCCGCCTTAGGCATGAAAAATAACTGAGTGTCTTTGGGCCAATCGCCAAGAGACGGTGAGTTCTAGTCCCGCTGCCTTAGGCATGAAAGACAACTGGGTGACTTTGGGCCAATCACCAGGAGACAGGGAGTTCTAGTCCTGCCTTAGGCATGAAAATCATCTGGGTGACTTTGGGCCAATCACTAGGAGACAGTGAGTTCTAGTCCTGCCTTAGGCATGAAAGACAACTGGGTGTCTTTGGGCCAATCGCCAGGAGACTGTGAGTTCTAGTCTTGCCTTAGGCACAGAAGCAATTAGGTGACTTTGAACCAATTGCCAGGAGACGGTAAGTTCTAGTCCCCCACCTTAGGCATGAAAGCCGATTGGGGAATTCTGGGAGTTGAAGTCCATCCATCTTAAAATGGCCAAAGTGGGGAAACATGGACCTACACAGACAGGCTGACTTTACATCACACTCATACCAATGAAAAGGTAAAGGTAAATGTTCTCCTAGCACATATCTGCTAGTCGTTCCCGACTCTAGGGGGCGGTGCTCATCTCCCTTTCAAAGCCAAAGAGCCAGCGCTGTCCGAAGACGTCTCCGTGGTCATGTGGCCGGCATGACTCAACTCCCGAAGGCGCACGGAACGCTGTTCCCTTCCCACCAAAGGTGGTTCCTGTTTTTCTACTTGCACTTTTTACCTGCTTTCGAACTGCTAGGTTGGCAGAAGCCGGGACAAGTCGCGGGAGCTCACTCCGTTACGTGGGTGCTAGGGATTCGAACTGCTGAACTGCCGACCGTCCTGATCGACAAACTCAGCGTCTTAGCCACTGAGCCATTGCATCCCATACCAATACACAAACACCAGGGAACACTTCCCATGCTTGGCATGGCGGTTTAAATGCAAAGTTTAGACTTCCAGCTCAGTTAATTCAGGGGGTTGTGTGAATGCAGAAATGCTCTCTCAGCACCGGCCTCCCTCTCAGGGTTGTTGTTTCGAAAATCATTTTCGGAAGTCGTTTTGAGCTCTCAAAAAAGAAATAGGGGAAAAGAAATGAAATGAAGGGAGGAAAGAAAGAAAGAAAGAAAGAAGGAAGGAAGGGAAGGGAAGGAAGGAAGGAAGGAAGAAAGAAAGAAAGAAAGAAAGACAGACAGAAAGAAAGAAAGAAAGAAAGAAAGAAAGAAAGAAAGAAAGAAAGAAAAACGGCCACGACATCTTTCACGAAGACATGTTAGGATTAATAAATAAGGTTCCAGGATCAACTGGATCCAGATGATTAAAATCCACCCCCCTCCCTCCTCCCCGGGGCCTTCACAGCCACTTCCTTGGGACAGTGGCCGTGTTCCCGCAAGACAGAAAGAAGACGCATGTTTAGATCAGTGATGAAGCGCAGATGTTCGTCTTTTGAAATCCCCAGGGGAGATGCGTTTCCTGAAGTCCTCTATTTTGGGGAGAGAGATCCTTATAACAGATTTGTCTAATAAATTCCAGCGTTTTGGAGAGGCTCTGGGAAGCTGGGGCTTCCAACGACAGGTCAGCCGAGCCAAGAACTCCCCTTCGGTGGCAGCACAGAAGCTAAGAGCTTCAGCATGAGCTGGGAAGTCAAAATTCAGCAAGGGTAGAGGTGTGTCTATGATTCTTCCAGTCTACGATTCATACAATTGGAGAAACATAGAAACATAGAATCACAGAATCATAGAACCACAGAACCATAGAAATGTAGAATCATGGACTCATACAAACATAGAATTATAGAATTACAGAATCATAGAATCATACAAACATAGAATTATAGAATTATCAAATCATAGAATCATACAAACATAGAATTATAGAATATACAAACATAGAATCACAGAATCATAGAAACGTAGAATCATGGAATCACAGAATCATACAAACATTGAATCAGAATTATAGAATCATAGAATCATAGAATCATAGAATCACAGAATCATAGAATCACAGAATCATAGAAACGTAGAATCATGGAATCACAGAATCGTAGAATCATGGAATCACAGAATCATAGAAACGTAGAATCATGGAATCACAGAATCATAGAAACATAGAATCATGGAATCACAGAATCATACAAAAATTGAATCATAGAATTATAGAATCACAGAATCATACAATCACAGAATCACAGAATCATAGAAACGTAGAATCACGGAATCACAGAATCATACAAACATTGAATCATAGAATTATAGAATCACAGAAACATGGAATCACAGAATCGTGGAATCACAGAAACAGAATAATAGAATCACAGAATCATAGAAACAGAATCATAGAATCACAGAATCATAGAAACAGAATCATAGAATTGTGGAATCACGGAATCACGGAATCACAGAAACATAGTATCACAGAAACATAGAATCATGAAATCACAGAATCATAGAATCATACAAATATAGAATCATAGAATCACGAATCACGGAATCATAGAAACAGAAGCATAGAATCATGGAATCAGAGAACCATAGAATCACAGAATCAAGAACCAGAATCATAGAACCACAGAATCACGGGATCAAGAACCAGAATCATAGAATCACAGAATCACGGGATCAAGAACCAGAATCATAGAATCACAGAATCATAGAAACAGAATAATAGAATCACAGAATCACAGAATCACGGAATCAGAAATATACAATCATGGAATCAGAGAAACAGAATCACAGAATTGCAAAAACAGAATCTTAGGGCTGGAAGGGATCTTGGAGGTCTTCCAATCAATCCCTCTGCTCAAGGCAGGAGACCTTATACCATCCCAGTCAAATGGATGTCCAATCTTGGAATCCTCCAGCGATGGAGCACTCACAATCCTAGGAGGAGGCAATCTGTTCCATTGATTAATTGATCTCCCAGTCAGGAAACTCCTCCTGACTTCCAGACTGGATCTCCCTTTGAGGAGCTTCTACCCACTGGTCTTTGTCACGTCCTCAAGTGCTTTGGAGAATAAATGGACCCTCCCTTCCCTGTAACACTTGGAAGAGAAGGTGAACTATATCCATCTATAAGCAGCACCTGGGAAAGGGTGCAGGGATTAATTGCCACCATCATGATTTCTCCAACAGAAGTTTTGGTCACAGTGACTTCATTTTTTAAATTAACCATCAGTTGATTGGGGGTATGCAGTGGACGTAATATATCTTGATTTCAGTGAAACATTGGACGGGAATACTTGATAGCATTTTGATTAGAATGAGAGGATCCTTGAAAAATCCATGCTCCCTGCCCTGTTTTCAAGATATTTTTTACGGTGTTTTGGATTTCACGAACAGACTCTTAGTTTTCCACTTCCTCCTTTTGATTTTTTTTGAAAGGTAGATTCTCACAGTCTTCTTTAACTAGATTTATTGAACGAGAATGGCCATTCGATTATAGAAACCGCCCCGGATCTCATTCTCTTTTAAAGAACAAAATGAGGACGGAGGAATTGGCTATTTGTTTTCCTTTTAATGAAAGGATCTGCAGAGGGGCTAAGATCTCCTCGTCCCGGCTGCCATCTTGACTTTTCTGACTCCCTTGGAGAGTCCTGCCTTTGCTGAAATCCCGAGCGCCTGATGGTCTCTGAGGGGGATGAATGTTCCCTTTAAGAAACTGCTGTTTGAAAAGAAGAAGGAACAATCCCCAGAATTGACACAGGAAGTGGGCGAAAACTATTAATAATTCTCTGATCTTTTTGGAAAAATAAATGGAAAGTAGGCCCTTGGGAGGCTAGAACGAGAAGAGAACGAAATACACAAACAGATGCTTTTCTATTGAGGGAGAAGATTTGGAAATACGGGAAACAATTAGCAAATGTACCCTGATTTCGAGCTTAAGACCAGTGTTTCTTAAACTCGCCCATTTAAAGATCTGTGGACTTCAACTCCCAGAATTCCCCAGCCAGCCATGCTGGCTGGAGAATTCTGGGAGTTGTGGTCCACATAACTTTAAATGGCCAAAGTTGAGAAACATTGGTTTTAGACACACGATACTCAGGCTTTCCCGAACTGATGCCCTCCAAGGTGTGTTGCACCATAAGTCCCATCATCCCTGGCTCGCCTCAAGAGACCACTGGATGGGAAAACATCTTCTAGGACAGGGTGGCCAATCCCCCAACCCCCAGGACTGGATTCATTATTGCAGTATTGAGGTGTCTGAAGGACCAGCAACTTACAGAATATTTGCATCCAGTTTTGGTTGCCACGATGTAGAAAAGATGTGGAGACTCTGGAAAGAGTGCAGAGAAGAGCAACAAAGAGGATTAGGGGAGTCGAGGCTAAAACATACGAGGAACGGTTGCAGGAACTGGGTATGTCCAGTTTAATGAAAAGAAGGACCAGGGGAGACATGATGGGAGCCTTCCAATATCTCAGGGGATGCCACAAAGAAGAGGGAGTCAAACTATTCTCCAAATCACCTGAAGGCAGGACAAGAAGCAACTAATCAAGGAGAGAAGCAACCTGGATCTAAGGAGAAATATCCTGACAGTTAGAACAATTAATCAGTGGAACTGCTTGCCACCGGAAGTTAGGAATGCTGCAATACGGGAAGTTTTTATGAAGATGTTGGATAACTATTCAACCATAAAGTGGTGTAGGGTTTCCTGCCTAAGAAAAAGGGTTGGACTAGAAGACCCCCAAGGTCCCTTCTAATTCTATTCTATTTCATTCCATTCCATTCTTTTCTACCCCATCCCATCCCATCCTAATATTCTATTCTATTCCTATTCCATTCCATTTTTTTTCTATTTCTATTCTATTCCATATTTTCTCCTCTCCTCTCCTCTTCTTATTCCTATTCCATATTTTCTTTTCTATTCTATTCTATTCTATTCCATATTTTCTCCTCTTCTTATTCCTATTCCACATTTTCTATTCTATTCTATTCCATATTTTCTCCTCTCCTCTTCTTATTCCTATTCCACATTTTCTATTCTATTCTATTCCATATTTTCTCCTCTTCTCTTCTTATTCCTATTCCACATTTTCTATTCTATTCTATTCCATATTTTCTCCTCTTCTCTTCTTATTCCTATTCCACATTTTCTATTCTATTCTATTCCATATTTTCTCCTCTTCTCCTCTAAAAGAGCCAAGGTGGTGCAGTGGTTAAATGCAGCACTGCAGGCTACTGCTAGATCAGCAGGTCAGCGGTTCAAATCTCACCGGCTCAGGGTTGACTCAGCCTTCCATCCTTCCGAGGTGGGTAAAATGAGGACCCAGATTGTTGAGGGCAATATGCTGACTCTCTGTAAACCGCTTAGAGAGGCCTGAAAGGCCTATGAAGCGGTATATAAGTCTACTGCTATTGCTCTTCTTATTCCTATTCCACATTTTCTATTCTATTCTATTCCATATTTTCTCCTCTTCTCTTCTTATTCCTATTCCACATTTTCTATTCTATTCTATTCCATATTTTCTCCTCTTCTCTTCTTATTCCTATTCCACATTTTCTATTCTATTCTATTCCATATTTTCTCCTCTTCTCTTCTTATTCCTATTCCATATTTTCTATTCTATTCTATTCCATATTTTCTCCTCTTCTCTTCTTATTCCTATTCCACATTTTCTATTCTATTCTATTCCATATTTTCTCCTCCTCTCTTCTTATTCCTATTCCACATTTTCTATTCTATTCCATATTTTCTCCTCTTCTCTTCTTATTCCTATTCCATCTTTTCTATACTATTCTATTCTATTCCGTATTTTCTCCTCTTCTCTTCTTATTCCTATTCCATATTTTCTATTCTATTCTATTCTATTCCATATTTTCTCCTCTTCTTATTCCTATTCCATATTTTCTATTCCGTTCTATTCCTCTCTTTGAAGTCCTTGGGATTCTCAGAGCACCGCAAACCTCTTCTCCAGTAACTCTCGCCTAGCACCAGACGGCCCAAATTTCCAACTTTGAAGCTTCCTGGGAACCGTCTGGGTTTAGTTGTCTAGGACAAAATGATTTAGCATCTGGATTGTCCGTTCTTCATCATGGTACCTCACTCCCAAACTGGCCCTTGACGCAAACCCTCCTGGCTTTCGGCCGCCCCCGCAAGCACTCACACAGTACTCCAAGTTCTCCTTCGGCCAAAATTCTTTTCCTCTGCGAGTGAAAAACATAGCTGGATTTCGAAGGACTCCCACCCTCAGTCCTATGGCTTCATTTTGGATGCAGACAATCCTCGATTTACGACCGTTAAACGAGGCCGCCACTTCGGTCATAAGTCGTAAAGTAGGTCACCAAGGGACTGTGACGGATTTTACAATCTTTATGTTGGTGGTCCTAGCATTAAGTAATCAAGCCCCTTCTTTCTTCTTCTTCCTGACATTTCAAAAACCCCAATTTAATTTTGTCTGGCAGCCCAGCCATCCAGATTTTCTCCTTTAATAGAAGAACAAGGGACCTTGGAGGTCTTCTAGTCCAACCCCCTGCCCAGGCAGAAAACCCTTAAGATTTCAGACAAATGGCTGTCCAATCTCTTTTTATACTGACTGGCCTCTTGTTCTGAGTGAGGCTTCCCAAGAGCGTGAAGCAAACTCCTTGTCCCGACAAAAAACCCCTTTTATTAATTGACTGTGAATTCTGCTCATTCACATCCAGCAAAATCTTTCAAGGGAGGATTTACAGTCACAGACCTTATCTGGCTTGGAGAGCTGCCAGGCCGATCTCTGCAGAACTTGGCAAAGTGTCTCGGAGAGTCACGAACCAATTAAGCGAACTAATTGTCTCCTGCAAACTCCACTCCCCTTTCGCTCCTCTTTTATTCCCTATGGCCATTCACCGTCCACCTGTGTCCTTACTCCCAAGTCGACCCCTGTTCTTTAGCTGTTCCCTTCGTCTGGCAACTCTACGCATACGCACACTGGGAACAGGCTCCAGCTGTTCTTCTGCCTCACTGAGGTCTAACTCCGAAGGCAGCTGATAACTGGCATACGGCCCTGGCCCGCTCTCTGCCTCCGACACAGAGCCCTCATCCGAGCCTTCCCCAGACTCCAGGACTGGCCCATCTTCCTCCCCAACCTCCTCACTGTCCGAATCTGCTGCCAGCTCCGATGGCCACTGGTGGGCCACAACCCCTCCCCCTGCTTTTTGTTTCGTTTCCTCATTCCGTCCTTCTCTTCCTCTCTTCCCTCATTTCCAGCCACCTCTTTCCTTCGGGATCCGAATCCAAAGAAAACAGGGCTTCTTAAGTGGTTCCAGCTGAATTTGTGAAAAGCAGCCTATTTTGGGGAGGGAGAAAGGGACGGGGGGGGGGGAGCGGGATGCAGTGTTTTCAGAGAGGCCCCTGAAAGACATGGGGGTTCCTTCTTCTCCTCCTAAAAGGGACCCCGTCATCTTCAGAGGTTAGTCACATCCCGTTGCAGAGTTGCAAGGGGAAAGCAACAAGATCTCAGGGAAGAGAGCTGCAACTTAAAACTGATTAAAATAGAAAACCCAGCCAAGGCTCCAGCGTGGGCGGGATCCCAACTCTCCTGCAAAACTTTTGAATCCGCTTCAAATGAGTGTTGGATTCCAGGCACCCAAGCCGTTTGAAAAAAAAAAGCATTTTGGGGACAACTGTGACCTGGATGATTGAGAATCTACACAGACATTAGTGCAAGATGGAAAAAGCACTCCTGCCTTGGGCAGAGGGTTGGACTAGAAGACCTCCAAGGTCCCTTCCAACTCTTCTGTTATTCTGTCATTCCGTAAGGGTCTCCTGCTTGAGCAGGGGGCTGGACTAGAAGACCTCCAAGGTCTCTTCCAACTCTTGTTATTCTGTAATTCTGTAACAATCTCCTGCTTGAGTAGAGGGCTGGACTAGAAGATCTCCAAGGTTCCTTCCAAGTCTTATTATTTTGTAATTCCGTAAGGGTCTCCTGCTTGAGCAGAGGGCTGGACTAGAAGACCTCCAAGGTCCCTTCCAACTCTTGTTATTCTGTAATTCTGTAACAATCTCCTGCTTGAGCAGGGGGCTGGACTAGAAGATCTCCAAGGTCCCTTCCAACTCTGTTATTCTGTAATTCTGTAACAATCTCCTGCTTGAGCAGAGGGCTGGACTAGAAGATCTCCAAGGTCTCTTCCAACTCTTGTTATTCTGTAATTCTGTAACAATCTCCTGCTTGAGCAGAGGGCTGGACTAGAAGATCTCCAAGGTCCCTTCCAACTCTTGTTATTCTGTAATTCTGTAACAATCTCCTGCTTGAGCAGAGGGCTGGACTAGAAGATCTCCAAGGTCTCTTCCAACTCTTGTTATTCTGTAATTCTGTAACAATCTCCTGCTTGAGCAGAGGGCTGGACTAGAAGATCTCCAAGGTCCCTTCCAACTCTTGTTATTCTGTAATTCTGTAACAATCTCCTGCTTGAGCAGAGGGCTGGACTAGAAGATCTCCAAGGTCCCTTCCAACTCTTGTTATTCTGTAATTCTGTAACAATCTCCTGCTTGAGCAGAGGGCTGGACTAGAAGATCTCCAAGGTCCCTTCCAACTCTTTGTCCTTCCAGCCCTTACGGGTGTATGATTTTATCACTCAGAACGGGGGGAGGGGGTTGGGATACCATTTGGGAAACCTGAAAGACCATATTAGGAACCCATCATGATAGGGGGGAAAAAACTTTCTCTCTGATCCCAAAAGTGCTTTTTTCAAGAGGCAACTGGATTTTCTTGGAAGACATTTCACTTCTCATCCGAGGAGAGCCGAGGTGGCGCAGTGGTTAGGGTGGAGTACTGCAGGCCACTTCAGCTGACTGTTATCTGCAGTTCAGCGGTTCTAATCTCACCGGCTCAGGGTTGACTCAGCCTTCCATCGTTCCGAGGTGGGTGAAATGAGGACCTGGATTGTTGGGGGCATTATGCTGACTCTGTAAACCGCTTAGAGAGGGCTGAAAGCCCTATGAAGCGGTATATAAGTCTAACTGCTATTGCTATTGCTATCCAAGAAGCTTCTTCAGCTCTGAGTGGATGGTGGGGAATGGAAGGACTCAGATGTGATGGAATTCGAGTTAGAATAACAGAGTTGGAAGGGGCCTTGGAGGTCTTCTAGTCCAACCCCTTGCTTAGGCAACAAATCCTACATCACTTTGGACAAATGGCTATCCAAGATCTTCTTAAGCTCTGTTGGAGCATTCACAACTTCTGGAGGCAACTTCTGTTCCACTGATTCATTGTTCTAACTGTCAGGAAATTTCTCCTTAGTTCCAGGTTGATTCTCTCCTTGATGAGTTTCCACCCATTGCTTCTTGTTCTGCCCTCAGGTTCCTTGGAGAATAGTTTGACTCCCTCTTCTTTCTGGCAACCACTGAGATATTGGAAGACTACTATCATGTCTCCCCTAGTCCTTCTCTTCATTAAACTAGACATACCCAGTTCCTGCAACCGTTCTTCATATGTTTTAGCCTCTGGTCTCCTAATCATTTTTGTTGCTCTTCTCCACATTCTTTCCACAGTTTATACAATACAACACAATAGCAGAGTTGGAAGGGACCTTGGAGGTCTTCTAGTCCAACCCTCTGCCTAGGCAGGAAACCCTGTACCATTTCAGACAGATGGCTATCCAGCATCTTCTTAAAGACTTCCAGTGTTGGGGCATTCACAGCTTCTGGAGGCAACTTCTGTTCCACTGATTAATTGTCCTCACTGTCAGGAAATTCCCCCTTAATTCTAGGTTGATTCTCTCCTTGATTAGTTTCCACCCATTGCTTCTTGTTCTGCCCTCAGGTGCTTTGGAGAATAGTTTTTTTTTTTTTTTAAAGAAGAGATTCGATGACCACTTGTCTAAAATGGCATCGGGCAGAGACAGCTAACCTTTTTTGGATTGCGTGCCAAAAGCCGGGGGAGCGCAATGGGGTCGTGCATGGGCGTGCCGCACCCATAATGCTATGCGTGCAGGCCCAGTGGGCATACGCACGGAACCACCCGTGCATTCATGCACACACGACCAGCAGTCGTCGTCCCCCCCCCCCCCGGGCTTATGGCATGCTTTTTTCGTCCTCCCCAGGCTCCGGAGGCCTTCTAAGAACTTGGGGAGGGTGAAAACAGCCTCCCCCACCCCCTTGGAGGCTTCAGGAGCTTCCCTGAGGCCTCCGGAGGGCAAAAAATGGCCCTATGGCCAAACCGGAAGTTTGGGAACGGCAACTTCCGGTTTGGCTGTAGGGCTGGTTTTTCTCCCTCCGGAGGCTTCAAGAAAGACTCAGGAGGGTGAAAAACGGCCTCAAAAGAAGGCTGAAGTCAGCTAGCCAGTGCATGCGTGTGCCCTAACGAATGTGTGCCACCTGTGGCACACGTACCATCACAGGTATAGGGTTTCCTGCCTGAGCAAGAGATTGGACTAGAAGACCTCCAAGGTCCCTATTATTCTGTTATTTTCTCCTTGACGAGTTTCTATCCATTGCTTCTTCATCTCAGGTGCCTTGGAGAATAGCTTGATTCCCTCTTCTTTGGGGCAACCCCTGAGATATTGGAAGACTGCTATCCTGTCTCCCCTGGTCCTTCTTTTCATCAAAATAGACATACCCAGTTCCTGCAACCGTTCTTCATATGTTTTAGCCTCCAGTCCCCTAATCATCTTTCTTGCTCTTCTCTGCACTCTTTCCACAGTTTCTACAATACAATACAATAGCAGAGTTGGAAGGGACCTTGGAGGTCTTCTAGTCCAACCCCCTGCCTAGGCAGGAAACCCTGTACCGTTTCAGACAAATGGCTATCTAGCATCTTCTTAAAGACTTCCAGTGTTGGGGCATTAACAACTTCTGGAGGCAACTTCTGTTCCACTGATTAATTGTTCTGACTGTCAGGAAATTTCTCCTCAGTTCTAAGTTGCTTCTCTCCTTGATTAGTTTCCACCCATTGCTTCGTGTTCTGCCCTCAGGTGCCTTGGAGAATAGTTGGACTCCCTCTTCTTTGGGGCAACCCCTGAGATATTGGAAGACTGCTATCATGTCTCCCCTAGTCCTTCTTTTCATTAAACTAGACATACCCAGTTCCTGCAACCGTTCCTCATATGTTTGAGCCTCCAGTCCCCTAATCCTCTTGGTTGCTCTTCTCTGCACTCTTTCCAGAGTCTCCACATCTTTTCTACATCGTGGCAGCCAAAACTGGATGCCAATATTCGAAGTGTGGCCTTACCAAGGGATGGATTCCACTATCCATTCAGAGCTGAAGAAGCTCCTTGGATGAAAAGGGAAAACGTCTTCGAAAGAAAAACCAAGAAAGTCCAGTTGCCTCTTGAAAAAAGCACCTTTGGGACAACCTGGATGACGGAGAATCTCCATAGACACTTTCTCTGTGATCCGTAAAAGTCAACTGATGGTACAAAATCAAATCAACATTCCTTGTGTGATTGAGAACTTCCAAGGATGTCCTGAATGCAGCCAATATTTATTCCAGCAGTTGCCAGAAGCTGACATAAACATTTTCTTTTAAACTCTGTTTCCCAGGATGGGATTAGTACCTTGTTTATATAAAGTGCCATGAAGGGGAAAAGAGGAACAGACAAGGATGGGATTGCAGAGATCCCCAAATCTCTTCTCAAATTTTCACAAAGTTCCCTCCAGATCAAACCGCTCTGTTTTGTGTATTGTTGCTGGACCATCATGTTGTTCTTGTTCTTGATTTATTTTTTATTTATTTATTTTAAAAAATGTTCTTATTTTTCTTGTTCACTGTTTATCTTTTCCCCCCTGGTTATTCATCCAGCATTGTATTTTTATACTGTGGTTACACTGCGAGCCACCCAGAGCCCTTTGGAATCGGATGAGGCCTAAACTGAAAAATAAATGATAAAATAAAATAAAAAATAAAGTGAAGTGAATAATATAATGTAAATTAAAATGAAGTAATAAAATAATATAAAATAAAATGAAGTGAAGTAATAAAACAAAATAAAATAAGGTCACTTATCTAAAATGATATGGTTTCTCCTGCTTGAGCAGAGGGCTGGACTAGAAGACCTCCAAGGTCCCTTCCAACTCTTCTGTTATTCTGCAATTCCGTAAGGGTCTCCTGCTTGAGCAGAGGGCTGGACTAGAAGACCTCCAAGGTCCCTTCCAACTCTTGTTATTCTGTCATTCTGTAAGGGTCTCTTGCTTGAGCAGGGGGCTGGACTAGAAGACCTCCGAGGTCTCTTCCAACTCTTGTTATTCTGTCATTCTGTAACAAACTCCTGCTTGAGCAGAGGGCTGGACTAGAAGACCTCCGAGGTCCCTTCCAACTCTTATTATTTTGTAATTCCATAAGGGTCTCCTGCTTGAGCAGAGGGCTGGACTAGAAGACCTCCAAGGTCCCTTCCAGTTCTATTCCTATTGTATTGTATATTGTTCTATTCTATTCTATTCTATTCTATTCCATGTTTTCTTTTCTATTCTATTCTATTCCATGTTTTCTCTTCTCTTCTATTCTGAACTGACGTGAAGTGAAATAATAAAATTAAGTAAAATGATGTGACGTGACTTGACGTGATGTGAAGTAATAAAGTAAAATAAAATGAAGTGGAATGAAACAATAAAATAAAATTAAAGTGACGCCAAGTGAAATGAAATGAAATAATAAAATAATATGAAGTGAAGTGAAATGCAATAATGCGATGTGAAGTGAAATAATAAATGAAATGAAATAATAAGGAAAAAAATAAAAGAGTACATCAAATCAAATAATCACCATTGGTCACAGGGATGTCTGTGTCTGAGGGTCAAAAACATCAAAACCGCGGCCATAACTATGAGACCAAACCTCCTCCACCCCTTTTTAACAGTTGGGGCTTCAATCGTGGTTGTGGCCGCCATCTTGACTTTTTTGCCCTCCCCTCTCTCTGGTTGGTTACCCTTCTTAAAAAAAATCTAATCTTAGGCAGTAAAGCGATGATGAAAGCAAAAAGACATTAGGATTAGGAGTTCTTTACGTTTTTTTTGCCCCATGTAGTTCTCCTATCATTCTTTTGACATGAGGGGGTCAAGTTGTGGTAAATCTTCCATCTCAGTTTACCTCAATCTGAGCAATTAAAAATGTGGGGAACATAACAAAACTCAAAAAATAATAGTTATGAGTAAAACAAGAGGGTTAAGAACGGTGAAATCCAAATGGAATACAATAGAAGGGGAAATAATATAAGGTGAGCGGTATCGATTGATGATTGCTATTAGAAAGAACAGGAAGCTCCTGTTCGTATTGTATTGTGTAAATGTGGTGTACGTCTAAGTTTTGTCCGTGTGTATTTTAGCAATAGCAATAGCAATTAGACTTATATACCGCTTTATAGGGCTTTCAGCCCTCTCTAAGTGGTTTACAGAGTCAGCATATTGCCCCCAACAACAATCCGGGTCCTCATTTCACCCACCTCGGAAGGATGGAAGGCTGAGTCAACCTTGAACCGGTGAGATTAGAACCGCTGAACTGCAGATAACAGTCAGCTGAAGTAGCCTGCAGTGCTGCATTTAACCACTGCGCCACGTCATGTTTGTTAATTAAAAAAAATGTGTGGACTTCCAACTCCCAGAATTGTGGTTCTATTGTGAACCACCCGGATTTAATTGGAATTGAGTGAGGCTTAAACTGAATAAAATGAAAAATAAAATAAAACAATAAAACAATAAGAAAGCAAAATAAAATGAAATATCCATTGGTCATAGGGGTCTGTGTCTGAGAGTAAAAAAAAAAAAATCGAAAATCAAAATGCCAGCCAAAATGCTGGCTGGGGAATTCTGGGAATTGAAGTCCACCAACTTCAGGTGGCCAAGTTTAAGAACCATTTGCTCCATCCATTAACTACGTCAGGAAGTAAACCGGGAGTAAACACCAATTCCCAAGCAAGGACATTGAAAATGGAGGCCATGTGATGGTGGAAAATTGCAAACAATGCAGGTGAAAAATGTGATCAGCTGCCAAGGTAGGCAGAATGCTGGAGCGCTGGATACAGATCATCAAAAGCTGCAAAGGTATTGATGGTTTGATGTTGGAGAAGATCCATGAGAAGACCACGGAGAGACCAAAAAAAAAAAAGGAAGCCATGGATCGTTGAATCATTCGTAAGTTCTCACTTGAGGATCAACCCAAAGTTCTCACAAATGACAAGATTCATTTCGGGCACCTGATGCTGAGGTTGCAAAAAGTGTGCAGAGTAGAGCAACGAAGATAGAATAGAATGGACAGAGTTGGAAGGGACCTTGGAGGTCTTCTAGTCCAACCCCCTGCCTAGACAGGAAACCCTACACCACTTCAGACAAATGGCTGTCCAACCTCTTCTTAAAAACTTCCAAGTGTTGGAGCATTCACAACTTCTGGAGGCAACTTCTGTTCCACAATTGTCCTCACAGTCAGGAAATTTCTCCTTAGTTCCAGTTGCTTCTCTCCTTGATTAGTTTCCCATCATTGCTCCTTCAGGTGCCTTGGAGAGTAGCTTGACTCCCTCTTCTTTGTGGCAACCCCTGAGATATTGGAAGATGCTATCATGTCTCCCCTGGTCCTTCTTTCCATTAAACTAGACCTACCCAGTTCCTGCAACTGTTCTTCATCTGTTTTAGCCTCCAGTCCCCTAATCCTCTTTGTTGCTCTTCTCTGCCCTCTTTCTAGAGTCTCCACATCTTTTCTACATCGTGGAGACCAAAACTGGATGCAGGATTCCAAGTGTGGCCTCACCAAGGGATTATAAAGTGGTATCAACACTTCACGTGATCTTGATTCTCTCCCTCTGTTGATGCAGCCTAGAACTGTGTTGGCTTTTTTGGCCAAAGATAATTTAGGTTTGTCTGGAGGCTAAATCGTAGGATGAACAGTTGAGGGAACTAAATATGTCTAGACCAGTGTTTCTCAACCTTGGCAACTTGAAGATGTCCGGACTTCAACTCCCAGAATTCCCCAGCCAGCATTCGCGTTGAAGTCCGGACATCTTCAAGTTGCCAAGGTTTGAGAAACACTGGTCTAGACTAATGAAGAGAAGAATTAGAGAATTAGATACCAGTTTTCCAATATTTGAGAGGCTATCCCAAAAAAGAGGGGATCGACCTATTCTTCAAAGGCCCCCGAAAGCAGGACAGGAAGTAATAAGTTTAAGTTCATTAAAGGCAGATCCCACCTAGAATTAAGGAGAAACTTCCTGATGGTGAGAATAATTAGCCAAAGGAAGAGCTGCCTTCAAAAGTCGTGGCTGCTCCATTACTGGACGTTTTCAAGAAAAGATTGGACGACCATTTGATCAGGATTATATAAGGACCCACCCCTGTATGTCTTGAGCAGGGGGTTGGACTAGAAGACCTCCAAGGTCCCTTCGGGCCCTATGAATTCTATTCTGAATACTTTCTTTTTTAAAAAGTTTTTTTTAATTACCTATTTTAACTTATTTTAAAAACAATGTATTTTTTGGGTTTCCCCCCCTTTACATCGTCTGTTATTCATGGTTTATTTTGCACCATATTTTTATTTCACATTTCAGCCATCTTAATTTCTTTCCATGTTTTCCAGCTTAATTTTAATTTCTTCTTAATATATAAGAAGCCGAGGTGGCGCAATGGTTAGGGTGCAGTACTGCAGGCCACTTCAGCTGTTATCTGCAGTTCAGCGGTTCTAATCTCACTGGCTCAAGGTTGACTCAGCCTTCCATCCTTCCGAGGTGGGTGAAATGAGGACCCAGACTGTGGGAGGCGATATGCTGACTCTGTAAACCGCTTAGAGAGGGCTGAAAGCCCTATGAAGCGGTATATAAGTCTAACTGCTATTGCTAAACAATATCTTTATTGCCTCTCCAAGTTAATTAGATTTAACATAACATTTCCATCTATTATTCTTTTTTTTTTACTCTCAACCAACATATATCCCCAAATTCAATTTTATACAGTAAACATTTCACTTAGTTAATTGTCCACAATTAATAGTATTAATCTATTTCCCTCACATCACATTAGCTATATAGCATTGGCTATATCGCCAAATTTCATTCTATTCTACTAGTAAATCCTTTTCCTTCTTTCCCACTTTCAACCACACTTTCTAATGGGGTGAAGAGGAACATATTCCTATACTCACCTCACAGAGTTACTTTTATGGGGGAAACAGGAGGAGAAAAATGTGTTGGGTAAATTTGCCGCCTTGAGTTATTTGTACAAATAGCAACGGCTGGGTATAAATCATTAAATAAACAAATAAACAACCCACTCAATTTCATTAGCCACCGAAGAGTCATCCTGTGGTTAGATGGGTGGCATATAAATTTAAGAAATAATGAACTTTGGGAAGGAAAGTGTAATACAATCCATTTTGCTCTCCTGCCCTCATCCTGCTACATTTAAAGCTCAGGTCACTCAACTGATCCAGGTGGACTGCAAGAGAGCTTGGAAGTGAGCCAAGTGCCTTCTCTTGCCCCTCCACCCAACAGGTGACTCAGGTAGATGCCCCAGACAAGGCTGCTGCCGCCCCCCCCCCCCAAATTTTCAAATTCCAGCTAACAGAAAGCAGAGTTGGAAGGGACCTTGGAGGTCTTCTAGTCCAACCCTCTGCTCAGGCAGGAAACCCTATACCATTTTAGAAAAATGGTTGTCCAATCCTTTCTTAAACACTTCCAGTGTGGGACCATCCATAGCTTCTGGTGGCAAGTCGTTTCACTGGTGAATTGTCCTCACTGTTAGAAAGTTTCTCCCTAGTTTCATTCTGCTTCTCTCCTTGATTAATTGCTATCCGTTGCTTTTTGTTCTGCCTTCTGGGGCTTTAGCAATAGCAGTAGCAGTTAGACTTATATACCGCTTCATAGGGCTTTCAGCCCTCTCTAAGCGGTTTACAGAGTCAGCATATCACCCACACAGTCTGGGTCCTCATTTCACCCACCTCGGAAGGAATGGAAGGCTGAGTCAACCTTGAGCCGGTGAGATTAGAACCGCTGAACTGCAGATAACAGTCAGCTGAAGTGGCCTGCAGTACTGCACCCTAACCACTGTGCCACCTCGGCTCATTTGGAGAACAGGTTTTTTTTTAAAGAAGATATTGGATGATTACATGTCTAAAATGACTTGAAGACCTCCAAGGTTCCTGTTATTCTGTTATTTTCTCCTTGATGAGTTTCCAGCCATTGCTTCTTCTTCTCAGATGCTTTGGACAAGAGGTGGATCTCCTCTTCTTTGTGCAACCCCTCAAATATTGGAAGACTGCTATCATGTCTCCCCTGGTCCTTCCTTTCATTAAACTAGACATCCCCAGTTCCTGCAACCGTTCTTCATATGTTTTATCCTCCAGTCCCCTAATCCTCTTTGTTGCTCTTCTCTGCACTCTTTCTAGAGTCTCCACATCTTTTCTACATCATGGCGACCAAAACTAAATGCAAATATTCCAAGTGTGGCCTTCCCAAGGCATTGTAGGTAAAGGTTCCCCTAGCACATACATGCTAATCGTTCCCGACTCTAGGGGGTAGTGCTCATCTCCGTTTCAAAGCCCAAGAGCCAGCGCTGTCCGAAGACATCTCCGTGGTCACGTGGCTGGCATGACTCAACGCCGAAGATGCATGGAACATTTTCCTTCCCACCAAAGGTGGTTCCTATTTTTCTACTTGCATTTTCACATGGTTTCGGACTGCTAGGTTGGCAGAAGCTGGGACGAGTAATGGGAGCTCACTCGGTTACTCAGCACTAGAGATTCGAACCGCCAGCCATTCTGATGGACAAGTTTTCTTGCAGATGTTTCATGGCTCAACTAAGTAACATCATCAATACAATACAATAGCAGAGTTGGAAGGGACCTTGGAGGTCTTCTAGTCCAACCCCCTGCGTAGGCAGGAAACCCTATACCGTTTCAGACAAATGGCTGTCCAACCTCTTCTTAAAGACTTCCAGTGTTGGGGCATTCACAACTTCTGGAGGCAACTTCTGTTCCACTGATTAATTGTTCTAACTGTCAGGAAATTCATCCCCAGTTCTAAATTGCTTCTCTCCTTGATTAGTTTCCACCCATTGCTTCTTGTTTGACCCTCAGGTGCCTTGGAGAATAGTTCGACTCCCTCTTCTTTGTGGCAACCCCTGAGATATTGGAAGATGCTATCATGTCTCCCCTGGTCCTTCTTTTCAGTAACTAGACATCCCCAGTTCCTGCAACCATTCTTCGTATGTTTTAGCCTCCAGTCCCCTAATCCTCTTTGTTGCTCTTCTCTGCCCTCTTTCCAGAGTCTCCACATCTTTTCTACATCGTGGCGACCAAAACTGAATGCAGTATTAATCTTTATATATAAATATAATATTATATTTATTAATTTAATAACTATTGATTTATATTTATTATTTTAATACATATTAAATTATATTTATTGTTTTAATACATATTAACTTATTAAAATAAATCATATTTATTTTAAATATTGTTTAAAATAAAAAACAATTATAAAAATTACCTTCAGGAGCCACTGAGTGTTGTTCTCCAAAATCCTCTCCAGCTGTTGGACCCTGGGGGTGGGCTGCCCCTCGGGGAAAGGGTCCCCGGGAGAATCCCTCTGCAGGGCGTTGATGGCCGGAGGGTCTCCGGGGGATTGGCAGGGGGGAGGATCCGCTTCGGGCAGGACGAAGGTGTAACTGCAGCGCCCTTGCTGGACGCGGTGGGCGCGGCGTCGGAAGACCCCCTCGCTGGCTCTCCTCTGGCTGCCCTTCGCCCCCCGGGCTGCCAGCAGGGCACCGAGGAGAGCCAGGAGAGCGAGGAGGCTGAACTGCATGGCGGCCAGGTGGGGGCCGGGAAAAGCCCACCCACTCACCCTTCTCCCCGGTCCTTTAAAGTTGGGTTTTCTCCGCTAAAACTCTCCGCTCGTAGCCAGCGCCGGGGATGGTGCTCTCTTCCTTCTGTGGGTCAGGCTGATTCTCTACCCCCCCCCTTTCTCAATGCATTCACATTCGGTAAAATTAGAACTTCCTCTCTCCCTCTGCCCCTCCCCCTCCCCCCTCTTTCTTTTGACAGCCCCCCCCCCCTCCCCTTCCTCAACCAGTCTGGAGTTTTTTTTTTCTTTTCGCTTTCTTTAATCACCCGGCTGGTTTCAGGAGGGATGAGGTCAGTCCTGCAAAGAGGAGGGGGGAGGAGGAGGAGAATTTGAGGGGCTGCCCCAAAGAAGAGGGGGGCTAGAGGAGGAGGAGGAGGAGGAGGAGGGGAATTTGAGGGGCTGCCCCAAGGAAGAGGGGGGCTAGAGGAGGAGGAAGAGGAAAAGGAGGAGAATTTGAGGGGCTGCCCCAAGGAAGAGGGGGGCTAGAGGAGGAGGAAGAGGAAAAGGAGGAGAATTTGAGGGGCTGCCCCAAGGAAGAGGGGGGCTAGAGGAGGAGGAAGAGGAAAAGGAGGAGAATTTGAGGGGCTGCCCCAAGGAAGAGGGGGGCTAGAGGAGGAGGAAGAGGAGAAGGAGGAGAATTTGAGGGGCTGCCCCAAGGAAGAGGGGGGGCTAGAGGAGGAGAAGGAGGAGAATTTGAGGGGCTGCCCCAAGGAAGAGGGGGGCTAGAGGAGGAGGAAGAGGAGAAGGAGGAGAATTTGAGGGGCTGCCCCAAGGAAGAGGGGAGCTAGAGGAGGAGGAAGAGGAGAAGGAGGAGAATTTGAGGGGCTGCCCCAAGGAAGAGGGGGGGGCTAGAGGAGGAGGAAGAGGAGAAGGAGGAGGAAGAGAATTTGAGGGGCTGCCCCAAAGAAGAGGGGGGCTAGAGGAGGAGGAGAATTTGAGGGGCTGCCCCAAAGAAGAGGGGGGCTAGAGGAGGAGGAGGAACAGGAGGAGGAAGAGAATTTGAGGGGCTGCCCCAAGGAAGAGGGGGGCTAGAGGAGGAGGAGAATTTGAGGGGCTGCTCCAAAGAAGAGGGTGGCTAAAGGAGGAGGAGGAGGAGGAGAATTTGAGGGGCTGCCCCAAGGAAGAGGGGGGCTAGAGGAGGAGGAGGAAGTGGAGGAGGAAGAGAATTTGAGGGGCTGCCCCAAGGAAGAGGGGGGCTAGAGGAGGAGGAGAATTTGAGGGGCTGCTCCAAAGAAGAGGGGGGCTAGAGGAGGAGGAGGAACAGGAGGAGGAAGAGAATTTGAGGGGCTGCCCCAAGGAAGAGGGGGGCTAGAGGAGGAGGAGAATTTGAGGGGCTGCCCCAAAGAAGAGGGGGGCTAGAGGAGGAGGAGGAAGTGGAGGAGGAAGAGAATTTGAGGGGCTGCCCCAAGGAAGAGGGGGGCTAGAGGAGGAGGAAGAGGAAAAGGAGGAGAATTTGAGGGGCTGCCCCAAGGAAGAGGGGGGCTAGAGGAGGAGGAAGAGGAGAAGGAGGAGAATTTGAGGGGCTGCCCCAAGGAAGAGGGGGGGGCTAGAGGAGGAGGAAGAGGAGAAGGAGGAGGAAGAGAATTTGAGGGGCTGCCCCAAAGAAGAGGGGGGCTAGAGGAGGAGGAGAATTTGAGGGGCTGCCCCAAAGAAGAGGGGGGCTAGAGGAGGAGGAGGAAGTGGAGGAGGAAGAGAATTTGAGGGGCTGCCCCAAGGAAGAGGGGGGCTAGAGGAGGAGGAGTATTTGAGGGGCTGCCCCAAAGAAGAGGGGGGCTAAAGGAGGAGGAGGAGGAGGAGAATTTGAGGGGCTGCCCCAAGGAAGAGGGGGGCTAGAGGAGGAGGAAGAGGAAAAGGAGGAGAATTTGAGGGGCTGCCCCAAGGAAGAGGGGGGCTAGAGGAGGAGGAAGAGGAGAAGGAGGAGAATTTGAGGGGCTGCCCCAAGGAAGAGGGGGGGGCTAGAGGAGGAGGAAGAGGAGAAGGAGGAGGAAGAGAATTTGAGGGGCTGCCCCAAAGAAGAGGGGGGCTAGAGGAGGAGGAGAATTTGAGGGGCTGCCCCAAAGAAGAGGGGGGCTAGAGGAGGAGGAGGAAGTGGAGGAGGAAGAGAATTTGAGGGGCTGCCCCAAGGAAGAGGGGGGCTAGAGGAGGAGGAGAATTTGAGGGGCTGCCCCAAAGAAGAGGGTGGCTAAAGGAGGAGGAGGAGGAGGGGGAATTTGAGGGGCTGCCCCAAGGAAGAGGGGGGCTAGAGGAGGAGGAGGAAGTGGAGGAGGAAGAGAATTTGAGGGGCTGCCCCAAGGAAGAGGGGGGCTAGAGGAGGAGGAGAATTTGAGGGGCTGCTCCAAAGAAGAGGGGGGCTAGAGGAGGAGGAGGAACAGGAGGAGGAAGAGAATTTGAGGGGCTGCCCCAAGGAAGAGGGGGGCTAGAGGAGGAGGAGAATTTGAGGGGCTGCCCCAAAGAAGAGGGGGGCTAGAGGAGGAGGAGGAAGTGGAGGAGGAAGAGAATTTGAGGGGCTGCCCCAAGGAAGAGGGGGGCTAGAGGAGGAGGAGAATTTGAGGGGCTGCCCCAAAGAAGAGGGTGGCTAAAGGAGGAGGAGGAGGAGGAGAATTTGAGGGGCTGCCCCAAGGAAGAGGGGGGCTAGAGGAGGAGGAGGAAGTGGAGGAGGAGGGGAATTTGAGGGGCTGCCCCAAGGAAGAGGGGGGCTAGAGGAGGAGGAAGAGGAAAAGGAGGAGAATTTGAGGGGCTGCCCCAAGGAAGAGGGGGGCTAGAGGAGGAGGAAGAGGAGAAGGAGGAGAATTTGAGGGGCTGCCCCAAGGAAGAGGGGGGGGCTAGAGGAGGAGGAAGAGGAGAAGGAGGAGGAGGAGAATTTGAGGGGCTGCCCCAAAGAAGAGGGGGGCTAGAGGAGGAGGAGGAAGTGGAGGAGGAAGAGAATTTGAGGGGCTGCCCCAAGGAAGAGGGGGGCTAGAGGAGGAGGAGAATTTGAGGGGCTGCCCCAAAGAAGAGGGTGGCTAAAGGAGGAGGAGGAGGAGGAGAATTTGAGGGGCTGCCCCAAGGAAGAGGGGGGCTAGAGGAGGAGGAGGAAGTGGAGGAGGAAGAGAATTTGAGGGGCTGCCCCAAGGAAGAGGGGGGCTAGAGGAGGAGGAGAATTTGAGGGGCTGCTCCAAAGAAGAGGGGGGCTAGAGGAGGAGGAGGAACAGGAGGAGGAAGAGAATTTGAGGGGCTGCCCCAAGGAAGAGGAGGGCAAGAGGAGGAGAAAGAGGAGGAGAAGAATTTGGAGAGCTCACCCAAAGAAGAGGGAGTCAAGCTATTCTCCAAAGCCCCTTGAAGGCAGGACAAGGAGCAATGGGTGGAAACTAAACAAGGAGAGAAGCAACTTAGAACTGGGCAGAAATTTTCTGACAGTGGGGACAATTAACCAGTGGAACAGAAGTTGCCTCCAGAAGTTAGTTGTAAATGCTCCAACACTGTAAGTCTTTAAGAAGAGACTGGAGAGTCTGCAATGAAGTAGGGTCTCCTGCTTCTGTAGAGGATTGGACTACAAGTCCCTCCAAGCTCTCTTCCAATTGAAGAGAAGGAGAAGGCGAATGAGAAGGGGAGAGGGGAGAAGTACTTATGGGATCTTGGGTGCTCTCTGAGCCTGGCTGTTTTCTTTCATGACCCAACTAAGGAACATCATCAGTGCTAGAAGGGAGTGGGGTTTGCAGGGGGGAGGAGGAGAAAATGTAGACAGAAGGAAAAGAAGGAAGGGAAGAGGAGGAAGAGAAGGAAGAAAGATGGGAACAGGAGGAGGAAGGAGGAGAAAAGAAAGAGAAAGAAACACGAACTCCTTGGCAAGAATCACACACACACACACACACACACACACAATCCAATCCTATTACAAGAGCTCATATTTCAGTCTGAAGGTTACACACTCACAACTGGGCACCCCAAAAGTGAGTGGGGTGATATGATTTTTAAAAATCCACATGGAGGGCTTTAAGTCAATGTATCCCGTTGGTGGTTTTTGCACGGGGGGGGGGGAGTAGAAGCCTGTCAATCTTGGCATGCTTCAGTTTTGCATCCAACTGACTTCTGCAACTGCAAGGAAAGGCCCCCCCCCCACTTTTGGCCTCCACCTCCCCTTTAAAAAAAAAAAAAAGATATTGGCTTAAAGTTTCCTCGCATGACTTCATTAAAGGGAGAGAATTGGTTCTGCTTTGTCTGCATTTCCCCACCCCCCTAAATGTTTGAATTAGAGATTAAAATTAGAGCAGGACCCCCCCCCCCACTCCCTTCTAGCACGGATGATGTCACCTAGTTGGGTCATGGAATGTCTGCAGGAAAACCACCAAGCTCAGAGTTCTCCATGAACCACACCCTCCTCCTCTACTGCAGCACTGATGATGTTACCTAGTTGGGTCATGAAATGTCTGCAAAAAAAACACCAGGCTCAGAGAGCATCAAGGATCCATAGTCATTGTCGTCGTCCTCCTCCTCCTCCTCCTCCTCCTCCTCCTCCTCCTCCTCCTCCTCGGAGCTGTGAATGCCCCAACACTGGAAGTCTTTAAGAAGATGCTGGATAGCCATTTGTCTGGAACGGTATAGGGTTTCCTGCCTAGGCAGGGGGTTGGACTAGAAGACCTCCAAGGTCCCTTCCAACTCTGCTATTGTATTTATCAACTATCTCTATCCATCTAGAGATGGATATTAAAAGAAGGATTAGGGGAGACATGATGGCAGTCTTCCAATATCTCAGGGGATATGAGCGTAAGACGAGAAGCAACGGAGGGGAACTAAATCAAGGAGACAGGCAACCTAGAACTAAGGAGGAATTTCCTAACGGTGAGAACAGTGAACCGTTGGAACAGAAGTTGCCTCCAGAACTTGTGAATGCTCCATCACTGGAGTTTTTTTCAGAAGAGATTGGTACGGCCATTTGTCTGAAATGGAATAGGGCACAGGTGTCAAACCCACAGTATCACGTTGCCGCCAGGGGATTGGACTAGTAGGACCTCCAAGGTCCCTTCCAACTGTTATTCTGTAATCTGTATCTATATCCCTCTATCTCTAATCTGTGTGTGTGTGTGTGTGTGTGTGTTTATGTGTGTGTGTGTTCCAGCATAACCCTGGAACGCCTTGACCAATTTTGACCAAACTCGGTACACAGATGACTTACTCTCTGGAAAAAAAAGTACTGTGGGGGTAATACACCCCTCAGTGTGTGTGTCTCTGTGTCTGTGTATGTGTGCCCGTCTGTGTGTTCTAGAATAACTCTGGAATGCCTGGGCTGCTGAAATGAAAAGGACAGAATTATATCTATGGGGGGGTCACATCACAGTACCTTTGACAGTGATGGTGGGCATTTTTTTTTGAATTCAAGTCCTGTTAAGATGCAGCCTGTTGTGCCTTAAAATGGCTTCTACTCTGCAGCACAGTGGAGTTGCCATGGTAACGGCTTCACGTACTCCACAAAGGGGCTTCCCTCTGGGAAGAGGGATTGGTTCTTAAAACAAAGGAAGAAAGGAAGGAAGGGAGAGAGAGAGGGAGAAAGAAAGGAAGGAAGGAAGGAAGGAAGGAAGGAAGAAAGAAAGAAAGAAAGAAAGAAAGAAAGAAAGAAAGAAAGAAAGAGCAAGCGGGATTGGTTCCAGGAAACGCTGGATTATCAGCTAGTATTAGTTAAAAGGCGGAGGAAGGGGTTTCATGGAGGGCTTTTCTTGTATCACCTAAACATAAGGTGTCCAGATTTTAACATTGGTAAAGAGGGACACCATTGACCGGGGGTGGTGGTGATTAAATTTATTTTTAAAAATCGGGACTTTTTAAAAACGCCGCGGGACGCAGGACAAATTGTTCAAAACCGGGACTGTCCCGCCAAAAGCGGGACGTCTGGTCACCTAACCTAAATGTCCACCTCCCCAGTCACTCTTCACCAGGGATTCCTCGAAATCCCAGCTTCCTGGATGCCAACCTCCTGCCTGCGAAGCAAAGGAAGGTGATGGTGTTTACTCTGGCTGGGGTTTTCCTGATCGATATCAGCTTGTTTGCTGGCTTCAGAGAAGCAACAGGAAGAGCTCTGGAAGTGTTTCCTTTCCGTTGTTGGTTTTTTTTTTGTGTGGGCAAAGGCATCACTCAAAGGCAAGGGAGAGCTTCTTGTCCGCTAAAGAAAATTCTTCACATTTAATTCTCCCCTCCCTCCCCTTGCCCCCACTCTCCTCCCCATGCCCATCTGGCAGTATTAACTCCCCTCTTGTTGTCTCCTCTGGGATCAAAACTGAGTAGAAAATCCAGAGTGATGATTTCGGGCCCCATTTGGGATCCATTTGGCCTGGAGCCGGGCAGAGTGTTGCTAGAATGCTGCTATTTTGGGAAAGGCTCAAAAGCTGCCAGGCTCCCCCACATGGGAAGGAAGGGGGGGGACGGGGATGTTTTCCTAAGGGCACATCGAACATGTTTTCAGAGTCTGTTTGGAACGGGTAAGACAAGTGAAGCAGGAAGAGTCAACTGGCTTGGTGCAATCTGATCAGCAACTCCAGGACTGCAAGCTAGGAGTTTTGACATCTTCAGAAAGCCCCCCCCCCCAAGACGTACATTTATTTCTTGAACCCATTTTACCCATCATTAGAACAGACTGAAGAATTCAAATATGTTTCTCTCTGAAGGAGTTTTGGTTCCACCACAAAATCGCGGAGGACAAAATCGCGCTCGACGAAAGCGCGCATTTGACGCCATCACAGCGTGACGAAAACATCGCGCTGTGATCGAAAAATGTAAAAATAAAGCTAAAACCTTACCCTAACCCCCCCAAACCTAACCTAAACCTAACCCTAAACCTAACCCTTAACCTAACCCTAAATCTAACCCTAAACCTAACCCTAAACCTAACCCTTAACCTAACCCTAAACATAACCCTAAACATAACCCTAAACCTAACCCTTAACCTAACCCTAAACCTAACCCTAAACCTAACCCTTAACCTAACCCTAAACCTAACCCTAACCCTAACCCTAAACCTAACCCTTAACCTAACCCTAACCTAACCCTAAACCTAACCCTTAACCTAACCCTAAATCTAACCCTAAACCTAACCCTTAACCTAACCCTAAACCTAACCCTAAACCTAACCCTTAACCTAACCCTAAATCTAACCCTAAACCTAACCGTTAACGTAACGCTAAACCTAACGCTAACCCTTAACCTAACGCTAAACGTAACCCTAACGCTCTAAACCTAACCCTAACCCTTAACCTAACCCTAACCCTAAACCTAACCCTTACCTTTATGTGAATCGGCTTGCTTTAATTTTAATTTTATTTCAATTTTTAATTTTTTTCGTCGCGCTGTGATGACGTCACATGCGCGCTTTCGTCGAGCGCAATTTTGTCCTCCGCGCTTTTGACGGGTCACGAGGAGTTTTGACATCTTCAGAAAGCCCCCCCAAGACGTACATTTATTTCTTGAACCCATTTTACCCATCATTAGAACAGACTGAAGAATTCAAATATGTTTGAAGAAAACTCAACACAATAAGGATCTTGCAGCAACCCTTATAAAAGATCAAGAATACATTGACATTCATCAGGTTAAACCGTTTTTTGGATTCACCCAACACACATACGAAGAACGGTTGCAGGAACTGGGGATGTCTGGTTTAATGAAAAGAAGGACCAGGGGAGACATGATAGCAGTCTTCCAATATCTCAGGGGTTGCCACAAAGAAGAGGGAGTCAAGCTATTCTCCAAAGGGTAGGACAAGAAGCAATGGGTAGAAACTAATCAAGGAGGGAAGCAACTTAGAACTGGTGAGACATTTCCTGACAGTGAGAACAATTAATCAGTGGAACAGAAGTTGCCTCCAGAGGTTGTGGGTGCTCCATCACTGGAGGTTTTTAAGAGGAGATTGGACAACAATTTGACCAGGATGGTGTAAGGCTCTTGTCTTGAGCAGAGGGCTGGACTAGAAGATCTCCAAGCTCCCTCCCAATTCTTATTCTTTATCCTAATCAGTGGTGGGTTGCGGGCCGGGAGCAACAGGCACCGTTCCGGTATAGTGCTTCAGAGGGCCTACCTGCCTATCCTCTTTCCTGAGGTGTATTTGACCCAACCACCACCTCCTCCTCCTCCTTCTTCTCCTCCTCCCCCTCCTCCTCCTCCTCCTCCTCCTCCTCCTCCTCCTCCTCCTCCTCCTCCTCCTCCTCCTCCTCCTCCTCGGAGCCGTGAATGCCCCAACACTGGAAGTCTTTAAGAAGATGTTGGATAGCCATTTGTCTGAAATGGTATAAGTCTCCTGCTTGAGCAGGGAGTTGGGCTAGAAGACCTCCACGGTCCCTTCCAACTGTTTTCTGGAAGGGAAGGGATAGAAGGAGAGAGCGGGAGGAGGATAGGGGATTGGAGGTGGGGGGAGGAATGATGGAAAAGGAAGAAAGGGAGGAAAAGGAAAGATGGAAAGGAAAGGGGAAAGAAAGATGAAAGGGGATGGAAAGGGGGAAAGGAAAGGAAAGGAAAGATGAAGGGGAAGGAAAGATGGAAGAGGGAAGAAAGATGGAAAGGGAGGAAAGGAAAAGGGAAGGAAAGATAGGAAGGGAAAGGAAAGGAACAATCTTTGCTTCCTAGGAGTTAAGAACTTTGTCCATCAACCGTGCTTACATTCTTGTTCTCTAGATCAGTGTTTCTCAACCTTGGCAACTTGAAGATGTCTGGACTTCAACTCCCAGAATTCCCCAGCCAGCTGGCTGGGGAATTCTGGGAGTTGAAGTCCAGACATCTTCCAGTTGCCAAGGTTGAGAAACACTGCTCTAGATGGCCCCTTTCCCTGGGAACCCTGCAATGTTTAAATCACTCCATCGTTTGGCATCTGCCACCCTCTCTCTCTCTCTCTCCCTCCCTCCCCTCCTTCCCTTCCAGCCCCCAAGCCTGCCCAACAAATCCAGCACATGATTAATCTCCTTCTGAGTTCACAGTGCCAGCTTGATCTCCAGGGCATGCCGGAGAGGGGAAGAGGTCCCTGTACTCGCAACCAGTTGCCAATCACAACACAACATGAGCATGAGAGCAGAGTCACACCAGGCTGCAGTGGGGGGAACTGGGAGGGGAGGGGAGGGCGCTGATCTCTGTCCTGGAGATCCTTTGGATGTCTTTAGAAGAACATCTCCCTATTTTTAGGAAGGGTCTGAAGACCCTGGCTTGGCTTGACCCACCACATGCTTCTCCTGATGGGACAGGATTAACATTTCTGCCTGATTATTTTTTTAAAAAAGTTAGGATATTATTTGTGGAAATCACTAGCCTGAAAATGTGGAATTTGTGGAGGGAAAGCTTTTATTTAATGATAATGCACACGGGCTCCGAAATGCATTGGACCTGGGTACTTGAGAGACCGCCTGCTGCCAATTACCTCCACCAGACCGATTAGATCCCACAGATTAGGCCTCCTCCGAATTCCATCCGCCGGCCAGTGTCGACTGGCGACTACCCGGAGGAGAGCCTTCTCTGTGGCTGCTCCGACCCTCTGGAACGAACTCCCCGTGGAGATTCGAACCCTCACCACCCTCCAGGCCTTCCGCACAGCCCTTAAAACCTGGCTGTTCCGACAGGCCTGGGGCTAAAGAGCTGTTGCCCCCCCCACCCCGTCTCGAATGGTATGACTGTTGTGTGTTTTAAATTATGCATTGTTATGCTTTGTTTTTAAACTTTTTGTCTGTATCCCCCTTCCCTGGTTTGAGTTGTGAGCCACCTAGCCT